>NC_091742.1:5594200-5894200 GCF_043380555.1 Nothobranchius furzeri
TGTGGCGGAGGACCTAAACTTGAAGATGGCCACAGAGAAGGAACGCTCAGACAGATAGGAGGAGAAATATGGTGTCAGGTTTCCGCCAAAACCCGTGCAAGCGTAGCCAAAACCCGTGCACGCGTATTGTGCACATCGCGCGTGCGAACGGGACTCGCGCGTGGAGGTTAGAACCTCATGAGTGAAAATATACATGGCGAGGAGGTCATTTGTACACTGAGAGGGAGCAAACTGTGTCTGTGAGCGCACAAGGATGTGCACAAGTGACAAACCTCGTTGGCCAACGAGCACACGGCAGAGGAAAACATGCGCGCGGCAGCCTCACTGCGCGCTCGGTGCGGCAGCCTCACTGCACGTGTGGCAGCCTTTCTGCGCGCTCGGTTTCTGATTCTGCTCGCTCGGCTGTTGGGAGTTTTGGCACTCTGGAGGCGTGGAAGAATTAAAGTGCCAGAAACTGAGCAGTTGAACTTTCAATTTGAGAGCAGAATTTCATATCAAGAGACCATCTTTTTAATTTCAGAATACTATTTTATATTATTGCTCTCAAAACTTGTAATGCTTGCGCTCAAAATGTCTGCTCTCTTTCAAATTCACTCTGTTCTCCTTCAAATCTTTGTTTTTGCGCTCAGATTTAACCTTCTTACACTGGTATTGTCTTCTCATGTGACAACTTTTTCTCTACACGGATCAAAACTCCTCCCACAAGTCTGTCCCCTGCTCTCACGGATCTTGTCTGCTCTCGCTCAAAACTTAGAAGTACAATCTCCTAGCAACCGCTCAGCCAATAGAAAGACTTGTGGGACTGGGCGGGAACAAACCTCTTTGGGGTGCGCTCGTTTTGCGCTCTGTGGATTTTCCTGTGTGGCTGCCGCATCTGCGCACTAACAGCCTGGCTAATACCCGCTCTGATCTGGAGCGAGAGTTTCACCTGCACCAGCAAAATGGACCAGAACCAACAAGACGCTCAAGTAAGTTATTTTTCAAGGCTACTAGCTGCAGTTTATTCCATAAAATTGTTTTGTTATGCTACTTTTTACGACTCCTCACATTTAATATTGCAACAGGGGCACATAGCTAGGTGGATTAGGGTCCTACATGGAATAAAATGTCCGGTGTTTTATCCAGGAACTGGGGATCGAGTTATGAGGGGCTAGATATGTGTCAGGGAAAGATCCAAAAATGTTTTCTAGTGCCGTATTCCCCAGAGTTGGATAAGTGAATGAAAAAGGATTGTTTTAACCAGCGCAGTAATTCTTATCTGCCAGCAGTCTGTCTGCTTTAGATGAGAATAAACCATGTAACTTAATGGGAGGTAGTAGCATTTTGTGTGCAAAACTGTAAAATTACTAAATTATGATACCAGTTATTCCTGTTGAGCTCAATAAACATGTTGACTGCAAATGAAAAGTAAGAAGTAACACATTTGCAGGAGCCAATTTAGACAGTAGACAAATTTTCACTTAGGGTGGAATATCCCTTTAAATCAAACTTCAAACATGCACGTTAGCAATATACAGAATATTTTAATTACATTTCATGTTAATCATTATTGTTTACTTAACAATGATTGTTGGTCACTGATTTAAAAAAATGTCTTTAATAGGTTTCCTGTCCATTGTGTGATAAGAATTTACTCAGGAGTCTATACAACTGCATGCCAGCTTTTGTGGTGAAGGAGGAAGAGGACAGGTGCATGTTTTTACCCATGCACGTTGTACACAATATGTTATGAGAGTTTAATCTTTTTTTTTTTTGTTTCCACATCTGAACAGCATCATACTGGATGTGGATGACTCTTCCAAGCACTTAATCTGGTTAGAATTTTTACAAACATTTGTGTTAATGTGTAGGTTTTAAAATAAATAATAATAAACACAATGTTGTTGTCAATAGCTTATCAGACATCCTGAAGTTCCTACAAGAAAGAGTTGACAACACTAAAACCTTTAACATAATGTGACAAGGGACGACCTTTACCAGAAAGGTCTGAAACAGCGGGCCAGACAGAAGCAGGCTTCCCCCAAAAACCAGCTAATTGTTTCCTTTATTGGAGAACACGACATTGATGAAGGAGCACTACGCCGAGAGTTCCTAACTGGTATGTATTCCTTGCTAATGTCAACATACCAACTTTGAATATAGTTGAAAATGGCAAACTGTCATTTCTTTTTTCCCAATAGAAATGATGCGAGGCCTTGAGTTGAACTTATTTGAAGGAGTTTCATGCAAAGGCAAAACCCCAAATATAGTATCTCTTACTACCAGGAAAACAGATACAGGTATGTGCAGTATGATGCTGCTCTGCAGTGTAACTTGGCTTGTTTTGTGTTCAGGATCTGTGGGGAGATCATTGCCACCAGCTTGGTTCAAGCAGGACCAGCACCGAATTTCTTTTCTACTTGGTCTTACCATTTCTTGCGTCATGGACAAATAACAAATGAAGATGCGCCAGAGGTGAATGATACGGCAATCCAGAACCTGATTCAGGAGGTAAATTAAACAGAATAATTTATTTTCTGTAAATTGTACTAACAAGTGTTTCTGATTGAAGGTCGAACGTGCCGAAGAAGACGCACTGACAGACCTTTCTGATGCCATTGTAGCATGTGGCTACACTGGTCAATTCACAGCAATTGCAAAAGGGCCATCATTGAGTAGGCTATGTTAATGTAGCATTAAACAAGTCATGCAATTTTTGAAAATTGAGTTATTACAAGTTCATTATTCTTTTTACTAGGGCCATCAGTTTGCATTCGGTGATGAGACTCATACCGATGCTAAGTCAGCTTAGAGAAGGACTGGCCATCTAGGGTTTGGATGAGCTGTTGCCACAACACCACCAGGCACTTCAGCCCCTCTTTCTTCCTGGGAACCTTAAACAGGTAAGTACAAATTCTTTAGGCCTCTGCAAAAAAAATATGTCCATTACAAAAACATATAGGAAATGCAGAGAAGCTGAAGCTGTTTTTGTTCCATCAACAGTTCTAATCGATTCTTATAAAAATACTAAGAATCAAATCGATTCACAAGTACAATAATCTGTTTGTTTAACAATGTTTGCCCCAATTTATTTTTTACAGCTATCATTTTTTTTACAGACAGCAATTTTAAGTTTTCTTTAAGGAAGCTATCAGATGTATTTTTTATTCTAATATCATGGCAATGAAGTTTTACATATTTTTTAGTGGTATACATCTTCATTTTCTTATATTAATTTAGCTCTGCAGGATAAGCAGAAGCAGCCCTAACAGTTTTATCTTTTTAATTCACAGTATTTTTAAAAACGTCTTTTGTAGGTGGATGCAGACTTCGTTGTGGAGGCACTGGCTCCTCAGTACAGTGACAATGGATCAGTAAGACACAAAGGAAGTGGACATGATCAACTTTTTGCAGGACCTCTTGCAAAACCTGGAAGAAGGAGGTAGCCACAGAACCATGCAGGATTATTCCACTTTTACTGCTCATAATGCTTAGCTCTTTTTAAAATTGTTATGTTCAGCGCCTTGGGCTCCTGCAAAGGCAGTGGAAGGTGTTACATAAATAAAAATTGATTGATTGAGAAAATTTTGAAGTGTGAGAGAGACCATTGTGTTTCACTCAATCCCCCATCAAATAAAAAAAATTTAAAAATAAATTATAAATATATTTGTTTTGAAACTGATTTAGCCATTACACCTTAATTACAGAGAGGTAATCAGTACCTCAATCATGTTAGTGACACACTGATTTTTTTTTCATCCTTCAGGAACAGATGACCAAGATGGGAGCCCATCAGATGGCTGTGGAGCAAAGCAGTTGTCAGTGCAAGGATTTTTTTCAGTGGGTTTCAGGCCAGGCACATTTGCCACTAACAGACACAGAAAGAGAATTTTACAAGATAACTAAATGTTGATCACGACAGTACCACCCGGTATGGACCACACTTAATCACCTTACCTACATGGCACGTTACTACATACACTGACTTTGAAAGTCAGCTTACTCAGGCAGTCTGTGATAGATTTGATTTTAGCAGACATTAAGTGAAAACAAGATGGCCACTGTTCTGGGTTCAGGTTACTGTATAATGGTTCAAATTTAACTTTGAATCCAAAAAGACAAATGGTTTTGTTAAATAATGTAATGTTTTGGAGCTAGAAAGCGACATTGTTACATGAATCCATAAAGTTAGGCTTATTGCCATTTCAAATACATGTTATGTATTTCTTTTGTAACATTAATAAAAGCACTGGAACTGATCTCTTGATTTTTTATTTCAAGTACACATTAATCTGACAAAGCAGCATTAACATATTCTCTGCACAATAGATAAAAGTTCCTTAGTGTTTGAACGCTCCCAATTTTGTGCCAGTAGCAACTGCAGTTCAGCATCTTAGGTGTGTTCTTGCTGTGTCTTTCTAAATCCATGCTTTCGTTCTTTTTTAAACACAGAAACAGTTTTGTTTACCTGTTAGTAGCTACAGTTTCGCCGACGGCTGCCGGCTTCTTCAGGCTGACGCTGTTGGTGGCGCGTCACTTCCTTCTCCGTTTATCTGCGGGCAGCAGAGACAACTGCCCGCAGATAAACGGAGAAGGAAGTGACGCGCCACCAACAGCGTCAGCCTGAAGAAGCCGGCAGCCGTCGGCGAAACTGTAGCTACTAACAGGTAAACAAAACTGTTTCTGTGTTTAAAAAAGAACGAAAGCATGGATGCAGTTCAGCATGCTGCTCTTCAGTGAGGGGACTGTCGAACTCCGGGACCACAGCAGCACCGTCCACATCTGGGCTGTACTCTGCAGCAACATCCCAGTCGATGTCTGGCTCTTGGAAATCCTGACATTACAACAAGAGAACAATGATGATGTTTCTATATTGAGCTGCAATTTGTCAACAAATAAGCAAAATTTCCTAAATTTTAATAGAAACCAAATTATCACATTGTTGTGCAGGATTACTATATGTCAAAATTAGATTAAAAAAATTACAAATAGCAGGGACAAGAATAACAAAAATTCAAAATGGTTTTGATTTAGAACTTTTACTATTTTGCAGGGGTGTAATTGTCATTTACTTGCATCACCGTAATTAAGTACAGTTTGCAATTTAAAATGTTTAACCTTTAGTAGGTTTTAGGGCTGGTTGATGAATAAAAGCATATTAATTTAAAAAAATCTAATCGATCGATAGATAATTATTTCAAAATGTTAAAACCGTAGAAGAGAATATATATTGAATTGCATCCCTGGCCATTTTATGCTATTTCTTTAAGCGACAGTCTGTAGTTTTCTGCCACTAGGGGGCAGTACGTACCTAAATCATAACAAACAAGCTACATTTTTGTGTTCCGTGATGAGCCTACCAATGAATAGCCGTAAAGGCCACCAAAAAAAGCACTGGGAGTGTTGCAGCACAATTTTTTTACGGGCTAACTACCTTGTCAGATCGTTCAACCTCCTGCAAAATGACAACAGGCACATCGGACTCCCTTTCATCAGTCAGCAGTAGAGAAATGCCATATTTCACATTCAGTATCTTTTAAAGCGGCGTTCAGTATGTTCATAGAGCTCCTCATTTAGCTTCAGGTTTGTGTTTCAATCTTTATTGAAATAATTTTTTAAACTTCCTGTAGAAAGCAAGGAGATCGTGACGTAACAGTTTTTTTTATTTTTATATAACTTTATTAACAAACAAAGCTTACAGGCAGATGTAACTGCTGGTTGTTGGAACTGTGAGCTGCACAAAAACAGGCATAGTTGCTCCAATGACTGGATTCAAATTGGGTTTTGGAGTTAGAAACCTACTCAATATGGCGGTGAAGCAGTTACTCTCCAGCAGCCAATGATGTCTATGGTACGGCTTATGTACAGAGAAACATGCTGTCTAAAGCCTGGTTCATGCTTCTCCGTCAGCTCCGCAAGGGACAGACACGCACGGATTGACGGAAGTGTTTTGCTCTCATACTTCTCCGTCTCCTGGAGAGTGTTGCAAAGCAATTCCTCGGCAGGACAACAGAGGGCGTAGCGCTGTTCTGTGGTATCCTGTCATGTATCGGTCCAAGATAATGTGTTTATATTGTATTTTTTGTGTATATAAGAGACTTTTAACACGGACATATTTGTCTCTCATTCTCCTCCACCTCTTCATGCGCTCGCCACCTCTAAACCCACGTTTCCTGTCATTTCCGTCCACAAATAAAACGCTTGCTGCGCATCTTCTCTCTCCTCCAGTCACGGGGGAACTAAAAGTTCATGTTTTTAGAGTTTTTTCGCAAGGTATTCTTCAAGCTGCTCCGTGTCTGCTGCTTGTTATCCTCGGCTCTCTTTATGTTTTTGAGGGTGCAATGGCGGCGCTGTAAACAACAGCGGCATCCTGACCAATCACAAGCTTGCGTTGTCTGTCTCGACTGACGGCTGTTTAGAAAAGAGAGCTTTACTCCGTCCGTCCTTGCGGAAGTCTCCGGCAGGCACGCAAGGACGTCGCGTGTCTCCGCACTGACGCAGACGGAGAAGCATGAATCAGGCTTAAGGCTACGTTCACACGGCAGGTCTTAAAAATCCATTCAGAATTTTTGAGTAAATTTAATGTTTTGTGTGGTTGTTCACATTATAACTGAAATACAACAGCAAACACTCTCCTGCGTTAACGTTAAAAGTACAGAAGAGAACAAGAACTCACACACTAGGAGCTCTGTGGAGTCTGAACTGAGAGGTGGAGCTGTGATCCCAAGAGCTTCACTGACAGACTTCATCCACAATTCCAGGATCACACCTGTCAAGTCTCGTGTTTTGAGCTGGAAACTATTTTTAAAACTAAACTATTTTACTCCTTATTCTCACAGTCGTCCCATGTTAGTATTTTCCCTCACTTAAGCCGCTTTCACATCTGGGTCGGCATGGATGCGTTCGGAACCAAATGTTTTGTTCGCATATGGCTCACATGTGTGTATTTCGTTCTAAGGAGACTTTTTTTTCCAGACTACTTCCCTCGGAGGTCCGACTGGTGCCGAGCAGACACTATGGACTGATTGGCAGCTGAAACTCACACCTACCGCCTCCTATTGGGGAGTTGGATCAAACACCGGGGGGTTTCCGCATATGCGATTACTTTTCATCCTGGTTGCTGTTTAGCCCACATGAAGCACTGAGCTGCTGTCTCCCGCTCCGCAGCAGAGGAGGACAGCAGTGTGTGTGTGTGTAGCAGCGGTTATAAGGACACGTCTGCAGCGGAGGACACTACAGCGCTGAAGTAGGAAGGATTAGAGGAGAGCAGATTATTAGAGAAGCGCAGTGTGTGTTGGTGCAGCGGTTTGATGAGGAATTATTGTTTAGCATAGGCGGACACCGCAGACTTCTTCCGCGCGTCTTTACCGCCGCCCACATGCTCGGGGATTTCCGCATTCCTGAGAAGCCCTGGGAATCACATGTGAACAAGAAACCACCCGTTCTATTCCGAACTCACGTGGCTGAGCCCCGACCATAGCAAAGCATCAAAAAACGGAACCAGAAAAACTTTTAGCGCTGAACTCACCTTCAAAATTAAATGTTAACCCTAACGTTTACAGTTGAAGCCATTACAACATGTTTGAGGTAATTTGGCCACTCCGGCTCTCTGTAGTGGTTTCCCAATTACACGAGGGAGGGAGGGGTAAACAGAACTCCGTTGGTAACCACGGTGAACAGGCTTGATGAAACATGAACGAATATCCCCAAATAATTAAAAACCATGAAGCCAAATGCAAAGTTTAGGGCAGAACATTGACCCAGAGGTTTTCTGATTGAGCAGATTTGTGAGAATACATGAAATGACCGCTTACAGACGGAGCAAGCTAGTTGCTAGCTTATGTGGCTTGACTAGTTATATCAATACAAAGTCATCTTGTTTCTCGTTTAAAATTATATTTATAATTTTAAAATATCTATATATTGCCCAGCCCTAGCTGTAGCCTATACTACACTGCTTACATTATTTCAGAATTTAATTTCACTATGTAAAAAAAAAAAATACAGTCAATTGCAGAAAGCCTCTTTCTAAGATGAATAATAAAGCATCATTGGAATAATTTAATTTCAAACCACTGAATAGACCAATGCAGATGTCAAATATTTACATTTCTACACTTAACTTACCTTGACATTTCTTGATGAACTGTAGACCGAGGGATAGTCTGTTAAGGTGTTGTCGCTGGTGTTGTGCGCTGTGGCACAGTTGGTGTTTGTTGCGGGCCCTCTGCTTGTAGATGAGCATTCAGTAAATCCATAAGGTTTCTCGTAACTTCTCGGATGGAACCAGTCTAAAGAAATAAAACAAAAAACACAGAAAAAGTTGTATTTGGTTATACAGCAAATGGGAAACACCTACAAATTGAAAAAATTGTAATTGGCTTGCACATTTATTGAAATTTATCAAGTCCAAGGCCTACAAAGCACTTTACACAACAGCCACACCCTTTTCACATGCTTACAGTGGTGATAAGCCAGATAGTAGCTACAGCTGCCCTGGGGCACACTGACAGAGGCGGGCCTGCTGAACACTGGCACCACCGGTCCCTCCGACCACCAACAGCAGGCAAAGTTGGTTAAGTGTCTTGCCCAAGGACACAACAGCAGCACTCTCTGGTTGGAGCTGGGATGGAACCTGCTGTTTATCTGGCCCTGACCCACGCCTGTTCCCTGACCATGCACCAACCTGCTTCCCTGGATTACCATGAGAATTTCAGGACTAAACTTTTAATAAAGCTTTTACACATTTTCTTATTTTCTGGTGTCATTACAGGTCCTCCACCTCAGCCATTACATTCATTTTCCTCTACATCTTCTGTGGTTTAACATGCAACAGTGAATTGTGCTGCATCATGGTACCACAGACTGTGTAATACAACATTTCGCGCATTTCACAGAAAACAAATGTTAGTTCGCTTACACCAGAAATACAACCTTACTCATTGCTGAGACTTAGAAACAGAAACTGTTTTTGTTTTGTTACTGCTTATGTAACCCCAGACTCAGTATTAGTAAGTTAGGCTCATTATGTTTAAAGACCAGCGGCTAGGTTTGACAGGATTACAAAAAGAAATAATGCAAGTGCAAAATGAAATGGAAGGAGGCAGGAATTGAGCAAAAATAGAAATTGTTATTTTGTTGGGGAAATTACTACTGGATTACACTCACTTAACATAGCATTAATATTTTCAGAAACATACAAACAGATTGAAAGCTAGCTGACGCGCCAGTCAGGGCAGGTGTTGTGTCAAAATGTGTTTCCCTATCAAAAACGGTTTTCTCCTACGGCTTTGGTCAAAATTTTCCATCGTTCAATTATAATGAGTTCCACTTTTTAATAACATTCTCTTACTTTGATGACCCATCTTGTTCATTACAGCGCGAGAAAAACATTGGGATATATTTATGTCGATGGATGAAACACATTTTGATAGTTAGCAGTTAGATGAGGAAACAATGTTCATGGAGTAAACGCTAACGAATAACTACTGTAATGTCCAAAGAGCTAACTATTAAAAACAAAGGTGGGAATACTAAACAAAAAACATCTACACTAGGTCCAGAGCTAGCATTGGGGACGAGTGATATGTTAGGGTAAAACTCAAATCTGCTGAGGCCATTTTATGAAAGTTGTAGCTATAGTGAATAACCTAATCCACCTAGCTATGTGCCCCTGTTGCAATATTAAATGCGAGGAGTCGTAAAAAGTAGCATAACAAAACAATTTTATGGAATAAACTGCAGCTAGTAGCCTTGAAAAATAACTTACTTGAGCGTCTTGTTGGTTCTGGTCCATTTTGCTGGTGCAGGTGAAACTCTCGCTCCAGATCAGAGCGGGTATTAGCCAGGCTGTTAGTGCGCAGATGCGGCAGCCACACAGGAAAATCCACAGAGCGCAAAACGAGCGCACCCCAAAGAGGTTTGTTCCCGCCCACTCCCACAAGTCTTTCTATTGGCTGAGCGGTTGCTAGGAGATTGTACTTCTAAGTTTTGAGCGAGAGCAGACAAGATCCGTGAGAGCAGGGGACAGACTTGTGGGAGGAGTTTTGATCCGTGTAGAGAAAAAGTTGTCACATGAGAAGACAATACCAGTGTAAGAAGGTTAAATCTGAGCGCAAAAACAAAGATTTGAAGGAGAACAGAGTGAATTTGAAAGAGAGCAGACATTTTGAGCGCAAGCATTACAAGTTTTGAGAGCAATAATATAAAATAGTATTCTGAAATTAAAAAGATGGTCTCTTGATATGAAATTCTGCTCTCAAATTGAAAGTTCAACTGCTCAGTTTCTGGCACTTTAATTCTTCCACGCCTCCAGAGTGCCAAAACTCCCAACAGCCGAGCGAGCAGAATCAGAAACCGAGCGCGCAGAAAGGCTGCCACACGTGCAGTGAGGCTGCCGCACCGAGCGCGCAGTGAGGCTGCCGCGCGCATGTTTTCCTCTGCAGTGTGCTCGTTGGCCAACGAGGTTTGTCACTTGTGCACATCCTTGTGCGCTCACAGACACAGTTTGCTCCCTCTCAGTGTACAAATGACCTCCTCGCCATGTATATTTTCACTCATGAGGTTCTAACCTCCACGCGCGAGTCCCGTTCGCACGCGCGATGTGCACAATACGCGTGCACGGGTTTTGGCTACGCTTGCACGGGTTTTGGCGGAAACCTGACACCATAGAGAAACAGTCCTGAGCAGTTCCTGAGAGGTCTACCCAGTCTCTCAGCCTCTCCAGTAGCAGGTGATGGTCAACAGTGTCAAAGGCTGCAATCAGGGTCCAGTAGGACCAGAACAGAACAGTCATCTGCATCACTGTGGGTCAGAAGGTCATTAGAGACCCTAAGAAGATCTGTTTCATTAGAATGAGCTCTACAAAACCTGACTGGAAACCTTCATAGATGTTATGTTCATCAAGAGCAGCTGTGAGCTTTTTAACAATAACCTTTTCCAAGATCTTGGAGATGGACAGAAGTTTAGAGATGTGTCTGAAGCTGCGGTGGAGGCAGGGGTCAAGACTCGTTTTTTTTGAAGAAGTGGGTTTATTGTACACTGAACAAAAATATAAACGCAACACTTTTGTTTTTGCTCCCATTTTTCATGAGATGGACATGAAGATCTAAAATTCATTCCAGATACACAATATTACCATTTATCTCAAATATTGTTCACAAATCAGTCTAAATGTGTGATAATGAGCACTTCAGCTTTGCTGAGATAATCCATCCCACCTCACAGGTGTGCCACATCAAGATGCCGATCCAACATGAGTAGTGCACTAGTGTATCTTATAGCGCCCACAATAAAAGGCCACCCTGGAATGTGCAGATTTGTCTCACAGCAAAATGCCACAGATGCCACAAGCATTGAGGGAGAGTGCAATTGGCATGCTGACAGCAGGAATGTCAACCAGATCTGTTTCTCGTGCATTGAATGTTCATTTCTCCTCCATAAGCCGTCTCTAAAGGCGTTTCAGAGAATATGGCAGTACAGCCAACCGGCCTCACAACCGCAGACGATTTGTAACCACACCAGCCCAGGACCTCCACATCCAGCAGGTTCACCTCAAAGATCATCTGAGACCAGCCACTCAGACAGCTGCTGAAACAATTGGTTTGCATAACCAAACAATTTCTGCACAAACAGTCAGAAACCGTCTCAGGGAAGCTCAACTGCATGCTCGTCGTCCTCATCGGGGTCTTGACCTGACTCCAGCTCGTCGCCGTAACAGACTTGAGTGGGCAAATGCTCACATTCGATGGCGTCTGGCATGTTGGAGAGGTGTTCTCTTCAGGAATTAATCTCGGTTTACATCTTTCAGGGCAGATGGCCGACAGCGTGTGTGGCGTCGTGTGGGTGAGCGCTTTGCTGATGTCAATGTTGTGGATGGAGTGGCCCATGGTGGAGGTGGGGTTATGGTCTAGGCACGCATCTGATATGGACAAAGAACAGGTGCATTTTATTGATGGCATTTTGAATGCACAGAGATACCGTGATGAGATCCGGAGGCCCATTGTTGTGCCGTACATCCATGAACATCACCTCATGTTTCAGCAAGATAATGCACGGCCCCATGACACAAGGATCTGTACAAAATTTATGGAAGCTTAAAATGTCCCAGTTCTTGCATGGCCAGCATACTCACCGGACATGTCACCCGTTGAGCGTGTTTGGGATGTGCTTGACCGACATATACGACAGCGTGTACCATTTTCCACTAATATCCAACAACTTTGCACAGCCATTGAAGAGGAGTGGACCAACATTGACAGTCTGATAAACTCTATGCGAAGAAGATGTGTTGCACTGCATGAGGCAAATGGTGGTCACACCAGATACTGACTGGTTCTGAGTCCCCAGACCCCCAATAAAGTAAAAAAAACTTCACATTCCAGGGTGGCCTTTTATTGTGGGCAGTATAAGGTACACCTGTGCACTACTCATGATGTCAGATCAGCATCTTGATGTGGCACACCTGTGAGGTGGGATGGATTATCTCAACAAAGCACATGTGCTCACTATCACACATTTAGACTGATTTGTGAACAATGTTTGAGAGAAATGGTAATATTGTGTATCTGGAATGAATTTTAGATCTTTAAGTCCTTCTCATGAAAAATGGGAGTAAAAACAAAAGTGTTGCATTTATATTTTTTTTCAGTGTGTGTTGTCTTGTATTTGTGGAGCAGACCTGATGCTGAACAGTCAGAAGTTTAAACCATCAACTCATTCATGTTTCTAGTAGTAGTTTGTGTCCATGTGCAGCAAGATTCAGAGAAGCTGGTGTAGTTCAGCTTTTGTCCAGATGGAGGTGCTGTAGTACTCATGGCAAAAGGTAGAAGTAAACGTAAAGAAGCTGCTGTGTTGAGTAAAAAAAATTACATTTTGAGTTTGTGTTGTGATTTTATCCTGATGAGAATAAAAGACTGAGTCTCTGTTTTACTCAGGCTGAACTGCAGCATCTATTCTCAGGTGTGATCCCACTACTGAGCGGTACGGGGGTTTTGACCTGCTCCGTCTCCGACCTGGGCCGGTGCACCCCTCCTTGGTCAACCTGGTGGTCCCAGGCTCCCCCAGGAGCACCATATCGATACCGAACTTAGTGCGGACACCTGATCAGCATAGTCCACAGCAGCGCAGAACTCCTGAGCTCAAACGATCCTCCAGCCTCAACCTCCCAGTAGCTTGGATTACAGGCACGCGCAACCGCACCCGGTGTGGACCTGAGGAGCAGACAGGAGATTGAACTGTTAGATTATTTCACCAAGAGTCACATGAAAAACTGATGTCTCATCAGGTAACATTTAAATCACCTGTGAGTCTTCGGAGGAGGAACATTAAGCTCAATACTTTAACATCTAAACAAAAATGCAATCAAAACAAACTGCTCAGCTGGTGATGTGTAGATTCATCTTAACTTTCTAAACGTAGATTAAGTCCAAAAATGTCCTAATTTTTCTATATAACTAAAGGTTTTTCAGGCTGTGTGTATGTTTTTTATTTACTACATGATAAAAAAAATACTTAAAGAAACTCAGCAGCAGTGACTAAATACTGATGATCAGTAATCAGTTTTTCATGTGACTCTTGGTAACATCATCTAACAGTTAAATCTCCTGTCTGGTCCTCAGGTACACACTGGGTGCGGTGGCGCGTGCCTGTAATCCAAGCTACTGGGAGGTTGAGGCTGGAGGATCGTTTGAGCTCAGGAGTTCTGGGCTGCTGTGGACTATGCTGATCAGGTGTCCGCACTAAGTTCAGTATCAATATGGTGCTCCTGGGGGAGCCCGGGACCACCATGTTGGCCAAGGAGGGGTGCACCGGCCCAGGTCGGAGACGGAGCAGGTCAAAGCCCCCGTACCGCTCAGTAGTGGGATCACACCTGAGAATGGATGCTGTAGTTCAGCCTGAGTAAAACAGTGAGACTCGGTCTTTTATTCTCATCACAAAACTATTTTCTCCACACAGACACGCAGTAGGACATCTTTACAGGTGATTGAGTCTGTTTTATTATTTTCCAAAAAGAAAAAAAACCTTCAGAAAGACTCTGTTACACTTATCCTGCAGCGCCTCCATCTGGATGACAGCTGAACAGCACCAGCCTCTCTGATTCCAGGTTTTAATAGAGTGTAAGCAGGTGTGTAACAGCTTCAGCTTAGACATCTCATGGGGCTTAAAGGAGATAAACAGTTGGATGTCATCTGCGTAAAGAGGGTAGGAGATTCCTTTGAAGTAGCTCAGGATGTGTTGAAGAGGAAGCAGAAAGGGGAGGAAGAGTAGAGACCCCAGCACAGAACCTTATGGGACACCATGAGAGAGGGATGTGGCGGAGGACCTAAAGTTGAAGATGGCCACAGAGAAGGAACGCTCAGACAGATAGGAGGAGAAACAGTCCTGAGCAGTTCCTGAGAGGTCTACCCAGTCTCTCAGCCTCTCCAGTAGCAGGTGATGGTCAACAGTGTCAAAGGCTGCAATCAGGGTCCAGTAGGACCAGAACAGAACAGTCATCTGCATCACTGTGGGTCAGAAGGTCATTAGAGACCCTAAGAAGATCTGTTTCATTAGAATGAGCTCTACAAAACCTGACTGGAAACCTTCATAGATGTTATGTTCATCAAGAGCAGCTGTGAGCTTTTTAACAATAACCTTTTCCAAGATCTTGGAAATGGACAGAAGTTTAGAGATGTGTCTGAAGCTGCGGTGGAGGCAGGGGTCAAGACTCGTTTTTTTTAAGAAGTGGGTTTATTGTACACTGAACAAAAATATAAACGCAACACTTTTGTTTTTGCTCCCATTTTTCATGAGATGGACATGAAGATCTAAAATTCATTCCAGATACAAAATATTACCATTTCTCTCAAATATTGTTCACAAATCAGTCTAAATGTGTGATAATGAGCACTTCAGCTTTGCTGAGATAATCCATCCCACCTCACAGGTGTGCCACATCAAGATGCCGATCCAACATGAGTAGTGCACTAGTGTACCTTATAGCGCCCACAATAAAAGGCCACCCTGGAATGTGCAGATTTGTCTCACAGCAAAATGCCACAGATGCCACAAGCATTGAGGGAGAGTGCAATTGGCATGCTGACAGCAGGAATGTCAACCAGATCTGTTTCTCGTGCATTGAATGTTCATTTCTCCTCCATAAGCCGTCTCTAAAGGCGTTTCAGAGAATATGGCAGTACAGCCAACCGGCCTCACAACCGCAGACGATTTGTAACCACACCAGCCCAGGACCTCCACATCCAGCAGGTTCACCTCAAGGATCATCTGAGACCAGCCACTCAGACAGCTGCTGAAACAATTGGTTTGCATAACCAAACAATTTCTGCACAAACAGTCAGAAACCGTCTCAGGGAAGCTCAACTGCATGCTCGTCGTCCTCATCGGGGTCTTGACCTGACTCCAGCTCGTTGCCGTAACAGACTTGAGTGGGCAAATGCTCACATTCGATGGCGTCTGGCATGTTGGAGAGGTGTTCTCTTCACGAATGAATCTCGGTTTACATCTTTCAGGGCAGATGGCCGACAGCGTGTG
This sequence comes from Nothobranchius furzeri, assembly GCF_043380555.1. NCBI lineage: Eukaryota > Metazoa > Chordata > Actinopteri > Cyprinodontiformes > Nothobranchiidae > Nothobranchius > Nothobranchius furzeri. The sequence goes on from NC_091742.1 coordinate 5,609,711, forward strand.
TGGCGTCGTGTGGGTGAGCGCTTTGCTGATGTCAATGTTGTGGATGGAGTGGCCCATGGTGGAGGTGGGTTATGGTCTAGGCACGCATCTGATATGGACAAAGAACAGGTGCATTTTATTGATGGCATTTTGAATGCACAGAGATACCGTGATGAGATCCGGAGGCCCATTGTTGTGCCGTACATCCATGAACATCACCTCATGTTTCAGCAAGATAATGCATGGCCCCATGTCGCAAGGATCTGTACACAATTCTTGGAAGCTTAAAATGTCCCAGTTCTTGCATGGCCAGCATACTCACCGGACATGTCACCCATTGAGCGTGTTTGGGATGTGCTTGACCGACATATATGACAGCGTGTACCATTTTCCACTAATATCCAACAACTTTGCACAGCCATTGAAGAGGAGTGGACCAACATTGACAGTCTGATAAACTCTATGCGAAGAAGATGTGTTGCACTGCATGAGGCAAATGGTGGTCACACCAGATACTGACTGGTTCTGAGTCCCCAGACCCCCAATAAAGTAAAAAAAACTTCACATTCCAGGGTGGCCTTTTATTGTGGGCAGTATAAGGTACACCTGTGCACTACTCATGATGTCAGATCAGCATCTTGATGTGGCACACCTGTGAGGTGGGATGGATTATCTCAACAAATCACAGGTGCTCACTATCACACATTTAGACTGATTTGTGAACAATGTTTGAGAGAAATGGTAATATTGTGTATCTGGAATGAATTTTAGATCTTTAAGTCCTTCTCATGAAAAATGGGAGTAAAAACAAAAGTGTTGCATTTATATTTTTGTTCAGTGTGTGTTGTCTTGTATTTGTGGAGCAGACCTGATGCTGAACAGTCAGAAGTTTAAACCATCAACTCATTCATGTTTCTAGTAGTAGTTTGTGTCCATGTGCAGCAAGATTCAGAGAAGCTGGTGTAGTTCAGCTTTTGTCCAGATGGAGGTGCTGTAGTACTCATGGCAAAAGGTAGAAGTAAACGTAAAGAAGCTGCTGTGTTGAGTAAAAAAAATTACATTTTGAGTTTGTGTTGTGATTTTATCCTGATGAGAATAAAAGACTGAGTCTCTGTTTTACTCAGGCTGAACTGCAGCATCTATTCTCAGGTGTGATCCCACTACTGAGCGGTACGGGGGTTTTGACCTGCTCCGTCTCCGACCTGGGCCGGTGCACCCCTCCTTGGTCAACCTGGTGGTCCCAGGCTCCCCCAGGAGCACCATATCAATAACGAACTTAGTGCGGACACCTGATCAGCATAGTCCACAGCAGCCCAGAACTCCTGAGCTCAAACGATCCTCCAGCCTCAACCTCCCAGTAGCTTGGATTACAGGCACGCGCCACCGCACCCGGTGTGGACCTGAGGAGCAGACAGGAGATTGAACTGTTAGATTATTTCACCAAGAGTCACATGAAAAACTGATGTCTCATCAGGTAACATTTAAATCACCTGTGAGTCTTCGGAGGAGGAACATTAAGCTCAATACTTTAACATCTAAACAAAAATGCAATCAAAACAAACTGCTCAGCTGGTGATGTGTAGATTCATCTTAACTTTCTAAACGTAGATTAAGTCCAAAAATGTCCTAATTTTTCTATATAACTAAAGGTTTTTCAGGCTGTGTGTATGTTTTTTATTTACTACATGATAAAAAAATACTTAAAGAAACTCAGCAGCAGTGACTAAATACTGATGATCAGTAATCAGTTTTTCATGTGACTCTTGGTAACATCATCTAACAGTTAAATCTCCTGTCTGGTCCTCAGGTACACACTGGGTGCGGTGGCGCGTGCCTGTAATCCAAGCTACTGGGAGGTTGAGGCTGGAGGATCGTTTGAGCTCAGGAGTTCTGGGCTGCTGTGGACTATGCTGATCAGGTGTCCGCACTAAGTTCGGTATCAATATGGTGCTCCTGGGGGAGCCCGGGACCACCAGGTTGGCCAAGGAGGGGTGCACCGGCCCAGGTCGGAGACGGAGCAGGTCAAAGCCCCCGTACCGCTCAGTAGTGGGATCACACCTGAGAATAGATGCTGTAGTTCAGCCTGAGTAAAACAGTGAGACTCGGTCTTTTATTCTCATCACAAAACTATTTTCTCCACACAGACACTCAGTAGGACATCTTTACAGGTGATTGAGTCTGTTTTATTATTTTCCAAAAAGAAAAAAAACCTTCAGAAAGACTCTGTTACACTTATCCTGCAGCGCCTCCATCTGGATGACAGCTGAACAGCACCAGCCTCTCTGATTCCAGGTTTTAATAGAGTGTAAGCAGGTGTGTAACAGCTTCAGCTTAGACATCTCATGGGGCTTAAAGGAGATAAACAGTTGGATGTCATCTGCGTAAAGAGGGTAGGAGATTCCTTTGAAGTAGCTCAGGATGTGTTGAAGAGGAAGCAGAAAGGGGAGGAAGAGTAGAGACCCCAGCACAGAACCTTATGGGACACCATGAGAGAGGGATGTGGCGGAGGACCTAAACTTGAAGATGGCCACAGAGAAGGAACGCTCAGACAGATAGGAGGATAAACAGTCCTGAGCAGTTCCTGAGAGGTCTACCCAGTCTCTCAGCCTCTCCAGTAGCAGGTGATGGTCAACAGAGTCAAAGGCTGCAATCAGGGTCCAGTAGGACCAGAACAGAACAGTCATCTGCATCACTGTGGGTCAGAAGGTCATTAGAGACCCTAAGAAGATCTGTTTCATTAGAATGAGCTCTACAAAACCTGACTGGAAACCTTCATAGATGTTATGTTCATCAAGAGCAGCTGTGAGCTTTTTAACAATAACCTTTTCCAAGATCTTGGAGATGGACAGAAGTTTAGAGATGTGTCTGAAGCTGCGGTGGAGGCAGGGGTCAAGACTCGTTTTTTTTAAGAAGTGGGTTTATTGTACACTGAACAAAAATATAAACGCAACACTTTTCTTTTTGCTCCCATTTTTCATGAGATGGACATGAAGATCTAAAATTCATTCCAGATACACAATATTACCATTTATCTCAAATATTGTTCACAAATCAGTCTAAATGTGTGATAATGAGCACTTCAGCTTTGCTGAGATAATCCATCCCACCTCACAGGTGTGCCACATCAAGATGCCGATCCAACATGAGTAGTGCACTAGTGTACCTTATAGCGCCCACAATAAAAGGCCACCCTGGAATGTGCAGATTTGTCTCACAGCAAAATGCCACAGATGCCACAAGCATTGAGGTAGAGTGCAATTGGCATGCTGACAGCAGGAATGTCAACAAGATCTGTTTCTCGTGCATTGAATGTTCATTTCTCCTCTATAAGCCGTCTCTAAAGGCGTTTCAGAGAATATGGCAGTACAGCCAACCGGCCTCACAACCGCAGACGATTTGTAACCACACCAGCCCAGGACCTCCACATCCAGCAGGTTCACCTCAAAGATCATCTGAGACCAGCCACTCAGACAGCTGCTGAAACAATTGGTTTGCATAACCAAACAATTTCTGCACAAACAGTCAGAAACCGTCTCAGGGAAGCTCAACTGCATGCTCGTCGTCCTCATCGGGGTCTTGACCTGACTCCAGCTCGTCGCCGTAACAGACTTGAGTGGGCAAATGCTCACATTCGATGGCGTCTGGCATGTTGGAGAGGTATTCTCTTCACGAATGAATCTCGGTTTACATCTTTCAGGGCAGATGGCCGACAGCGTGTGTGGCGTCGTGTGGGTGAGCGCTTTGCTGATGTCAATGTTGTGGATGGAGTGGCCCATGGTGGAGGTGGGTTATGGTCTAGGCACGCATCTGATATGGACAAAGAACAGGTGCATTTTATTGATGGCATTTTGAATGCACAGAGATACCGTGATGAGATCCGGAGGCCCATTGTTGTGCCGTACATCCATGAACATCACCTCATGTTTCAGCAAGATAATGCATGGCCCCATGTCGCAAGGATCTGTACACAATTCTTGGAAGCTTAAAATGTCCCAGTTCTTGCATGGCCAGCATACTCACCGGACATGTCACCCGTTGAGCGTGTTTGGGATGTGCTTGACCGACATATATGACAGCGTGTACCATTTTCCACTAATATCCAACAACTTTGCACAGCCATTGAAGAGGAGTGGACCAACATTGACAGTCTGATAAACTCTATGCGAAGAAGATGTGTTGCACTGCATGAGGCAAATGGTGGTCACACCAGATACTGACTGGTTCTGAGTCCCCAGACCCCCAATAAAGTAAAAAAAACTTCACATTCCAGGGTGGCCTTTTAGTGTGGGCAGTATAAGGTACACCTGTGCACTACTCATGATGCCAGATCAGCATCTTGATGTGGCACACCTGTGAGGTGGGATGGATTATCTCAACAAAGCACAGGTGCTCACTATCACACATTTAGACTGATTTGTGAACAATGTTTGAGAGAAATGGTAATATTGTGTATCTGGAATGAATTTTAGATCTTTAAGTCCATATCATGAAAAATGGGAGTAAAAACAAAAGTGTTGCATTTATATTTTTGTTCAGTGTGTGTTGTCTTGTATTTGTGGAGCAGACCTGATGCTGAACAGTCAGAAGTTTAAACCATCAACTCATTCATGTTTCTAGTTGTAGTTTGTGTCCATGTGCAGCAAGATTCAGAGAAGCTGGTGTAGTTCAGCTTTTGTCCAGATGGAGGTGCTGTAGTACTCATGGCAAAAGGTAGAAGTAAATGTAAAGAAGCTGCTGTGTTGAGTAAAAAAATTACATTTAGAGTTTGTGTTGTGATTTTATCCTGATGAGAATAAAAGACTGAGTCTCTGTTTTACTCAGGCTGAACTGCAGCATCAATTCTCAGGTGTGATCCCACTACTGAGCAGTACGGGGGTTTTGACCTGCTCCGTCTCCGACCTGGGCCGGTGCACCCCTCCTTGGTCAACCTGGTGGTCCCAGGCTCCCCCAGGAGCACCATATCGATACCGAACTTAGTGCGGACACCTGATCAGCATAGTCCACAGCAGCCCAGAACTCCTGAGCTCAAACGATCCTCCAGCCTCAACCTCCCAGTAGCTTGGATTACAGGCACGCGCCACCGCACCCGGTGTGGACCTGAGGAGCAGACAGGAGATTGAACTGTTAGATTATTTCACCAAGAGTCACATGAAAAACTGATGTCTCATCAGGTAACATTTAAATCACCTGTGAGTCTTCGGAGGAGGAACATTAAGCTCAATACTTTAACATCTAAACAAAAATGCAATCAAAACAAACTGCTCAGCTGGTGATGTGTAGATTCATCTTAACTTTCTAAACGTAGATTAAGTCCAAAAATGTCCTAATTTTTCTATATAACTAAAGGTTTTTCAGGCTGTGTGTATGTTTTTTATTTACTACATGATAAAAAAAATACTTAAAGAAACTCAGCAGCAGTGACTAAATACTGATGATCAGTAATCAGTTTTTCATGTGACTCTTGGTAACATCATCTAACAGTTAAATCTCCTGTCTGGTCCTCAGGTACACACTGGGTGCGTTGGCGCGTGCCTGTAATCCAAGCTACTGGGAGGTTGAGGCTGGAGGATCGTTTGAGCTCAGGAGTTCTGGGCTGCTGTGGACTATGCTGATCAGGTGTCCGCACTAAGTTCGGTATCAATATGGTGCTCCTGGGGGAGCCCGGGACCACCAGGTTGGCCAAGGAGGGGTGCACCGGCCTAGGTCGGAGACGGAGCAGGTCAAAGCCCCCGTACCGCTCAGTAGTGGGATCACACCTGAGAATAGATGCTGTAGTTCAGCCTGAGTAAAACAGTGAGACTCAGTCTTTTATTCTCAATCACAAAACTATTTTCTCCACACAGACACTCAGTAGGACATCTTTACAGGTGATTGAGTCTGTTTTATTATTTTCCAAAAAGAAAAGAAACCTTCAGAAAGACTCTGTTACACTTATCCTGCAGCGCCTCCATCTGGATGACAGCTGAACAGCACCAGCCTCTCTGATTCCAGGTTTTAATAGAGTGTAAGCAGGTGTGTAACAGCTTCAGCTTAGACATCTCATGGGGCTTAAAGGAGATAAACAGTTGGATGTCATCTGCGTAAAGAGGGTAGGAGATTCCTTTGAAGTAGCTCAGGATGTGTTGAAGAGGAAGCAGAAAGGGGAGGAAGAGTAGAGACCCCAGCACAGAACCTTATGGGACACCATGAGAGAGGGATGTGGCGGAGGACCTAAACTTGAAGATGGCCACAGAGAAGGAACGCTCAGACAGATAGGAGGAGAAACAGTCCTGAGCAGTTCCTGAGAGGTCTACCCAGTCTCTCAGCCTCTCCAGTAGCAGGTGATGGTCAACAGTGTCAAAGGCTGCAATCAGGGTCCAGTAGGACCAGAACAGAACAGTCATCTGCATCACTGTGGGTCAGAAGGTCATTAGAGACCCTAAGAAGATCTGTTTCATTAGAATGAGCTCTACAAAACCTGACTGGAAACCTTCATAGATGTTATGTTCATCAAGAGCAGCTGTGAGCTTTTTAACAATAACCTTTTCCAAGATCTTGGAGATGGACAGAAGTTTAGAGATGTGTCTGAAGCTGCGGTGGAGGCAGGGGTCAAGACTCGTTTTTTTTAAGAAGTGGGTTTATTGTACACTGAACAAAAATATAAACGCAACACTTTTGTTTTTGCTCCCATTTTTCATGAGATGGACATGAAGATCTAAAATTCATTCCAGATACACAATATTACCATTTCTCTCAAATATTGTTCACAAATCAGTCTAAATGTGTGATAATGAGCACTTCAGCTTTGCTGAGATAATCCATCCCACCTCACAGGTGTGCCACATCAAGATGCCGATCCAACATGAGTAGTGCACTAGTGTACCTTATAGCGCCCACAATAAAAGGCCACCCTGGAATGTGCAGATTTGTCTCACAGCAAAATGCCACAGCTGCCACAAGCATTGAGGGAGAGTGCAATTGGCATGCTGACAGCAGGAATGTCAACAAGATCTGTTTCTCGTGCATTGAATGTTCATTTCTCCTCTATAAGCCGTCTCTAAAGGCGTTTCAGAGAATATGGCAGTACAGCCAATCGGCCTCACAACCGCAGACGATTTGTAACCACACCAGCCCAGGACCTCCACATCCAGCAGGTTCACCTCAAAGATCATCTGAGACCAGCCACTCAGACAGCTGCTGAAACAATTGGTTTGCATAACCAAACAATTTCTGCACAAACAGTCAGAAACCGTCTCAGGGAAGCTCAACTGCATGCTCGTCGTCCTCATCGGGGTCTTGACCTGACTCCAGCTCGTCGCCGTAACAGACTTGAGTGGGCAAATGCTCACATTCGATGGCGTCTGGCATGTTGGAGAGGTATTCTCTTCACGAATGAATCTCGGTTTACATCTTTCAGGGCAGATGGCCGACAGCGTGTGTGGCGTCGTGTGGGTGAGCGCTTTGCTGATGTCAATGTTGTGGATGGAGTGGCCCATGGTGGAGGTGGGGTTATGGTCTAGGCACGCATCTGATATGGACAAAGAACAGGTGCATTTTATTGATGGCATTTTGAATGCACAGAGATACCGTGATGAGATCCGGAGGCCCTTTGTTGTGCCGTACATCCATGAACATCACCTCATGTTTCAGCAAGATAATGCATGGCCCCATGACGCAAGGATCTGTACAAAATTTATGGAAGCTTAAAATGTCCCAGTTCTTGCATGGCCAGCATACTCACCGGACATGTCACCCGTTGAGCGTGTTTGGGATGTGCTTGACCGACATATACGACAGCGTGTACCATTTTCCACTAATATCCAACAACTTTGCAATGCCATTGAAGAGGAGTGGACCAACATTGACAGTCTGATAAATCTATGCGAAGAAGATGTGTTGCACTGCATGAGGCAAATGGTGGTCACACCAGATACTGACTGGTTCTGAGTCCCCAGACCCCCAATAAAGTAAAAAAAACTTCACATTCCAGGGTGGCCTTTTATTGTGGGCAGTATAAGGTATACCTGTGCACTACTCATGATGTCAGATCAGCATCTTGATGTGGCACACCTGTGAGGTGGGATGGATTATCTCAACAAAGCACAGGTGCTCACTATCACACATTTAGACTGATTTGTGAACAATGTTTGAGAGAAATGGTAATATTGTGTATCTGGAATGAATTTTAGATCTTTAAGTCCTTCTCATGAAAAATGGGAGTAAAAACAAAAGTGTTGCATTTATATTTTTGTTCAGTGTGTGTTGTCTTGTATTTGTGGAGCAGACCTGATGCTGAACAGTCAGAAGTTTAAACCATCAACTCATTCATGTTTCTAGTAGTAGTTTGTGTCCATGTGCAGCAAGATTCAGAGAAGCTGGTGTAGTTCAGCTTTTGTCCAGATGGAGGTGCTGTAGTACTCATGGCAAAAGGTAGAAGTAAACGTAAAGAAGCTGCTGTGTTGGGTAAAAAAAATTACATTTAGAGTTTGTGTTGTGATTTTATCCTGATGAGAATAAAAGACTGAGTCACTGTTTTACTCAGGCTGAACTGCAGCATCTATTCTCAGGTGTGATCCCACTACTGAGCGGTACAGGGGTTTTGACCTGCTCCGTCTCCGACCTGGGCCGGTGCACCCCTCCTTGGTCAACCTGGTGGTCCCAGGCTCCCCCAGGAGCACCATATCGATACCGAACTTAGTGTGGACACCTGATCAGCATAGTCCACAGCAGCGCAGAACTCCTGAGCTCAAACGATCCTCCAGCCTCAACCTCCCAGTAGCTTGGATTACAGGCACGCGCCACCGCACCCGGTGTGGACCAGAGGAGCAGACAGGAGATTGAACTGTTAGATTATTTCACCAAGAGTCACATGAAAAACTGATGTCTCATCAGGTAACATTTAAATCACCTGTGAGTCTTCGGAGGAGGAACATTAAGCTCAATACTTTAACATCTAAACAAAAATGCAATCAAAACAAACTGCTCAGCTGGTGATGTGTAGATTCATCTTAACTTTCTAAACGTAGATTAAGTCCAAAAATGTCCTAATTTTTCTATATAACTAAAGGTTTTTCAGGCTGTGTGTATGTTTTTTATTTACTACATGATAAAAAAATACTTAAAGAAACTCAGCAGCAGTGACTAAATACTGATGATCAGTAATCAGTTTTTCATGTGACTCTTGGTAACATCATCTAACAGTTAAATCTCCTGTCTGGTCCTCAGGTACACACTGGGTGCGGTGGCGCGTGCCTGTAATCCAAGCTACTGGGAGGTTGAGGCTGGAGGATCGTTTGAGCTCAGGAGTTCTGGGCTGCTGTGGACTATGCTGATCAGGTGTCCGCACTAAGTTCGGTATCAATATGGTGCTCCTGGGGGAGCCCGGGACCACCAGGTTGGCCAAGGAGGGGTGCACCGGCCCAGGTCGGAGACGGAGCAGGTCAAAGCCCCCGTACCGCTCAGTAGTGGGATCACACCTGAGAATGGATGCTGTAGTTCAGCCTGAGTAAAACAGTGAGACTCGGTCTTTTATTCTCATCACAAAACTATTTTCTCCACACAGACACTCAGTAGGACATCTTTACAGGTGATTGAGTCTGTTTTATTATTTTCCAAAAAGAAAAGAAACCTTCAGAAAGACTCTGTTACACTTATCCTGCAGCGCCTCCATCTGGATGACAGCTGAACAGCACCAGCCTCTCTGATTCCAGGTTTTAATAGAGTGTAAGCAGGTGTGTAACAGCTTCAGCTTAGACATCTCATGGGGCTTAAAGGAGATAAACAGTTGGATGTCATCTGCGTAAAGAGGGTAGGAGATTCCTTTGAAGTAGCTCAGGATGTGTTTTTAGAGGAAGCAGAAAGGGGAGGAAGAGTAGAGACCCCAGCACAGAACCTTATGGGACACCATTAGAGAGGGATGTGGCGGAGGACCTAAACTTGAAGATGGCCACAGAGAAGGAACGCTCAGACAGATAGGAGGAGAAACAGTCCTGAGCAGTTCCTGAGAGGTCTACCCAGTCTCTCAGCCTCTCCAGTAGCAGGTGATGGTCAACAGTGTCAAAGGCTGCAATCAGGGTCCAGTAGGACCAGAACAGAACAGTCATCTGCATCACTGTGGGTCAGAAGGTCATTAGAGACCCTAAGAAGATCTGTTTCATTAGAATGAGCTCTACAAAACCTGACTGGAAACCTTCATAGATGTTATGTTCATCAAGAGCAGCTGTGAGCTTTTTAACAATAACCTTTTCCAAGATCTTGGAGATGGACAGAAGTTTATAGATGTGTCTGAAGCTGCGGTGGAGGCAGGGGTCAAGACTCGTTTTTTTTAAGAAGTGGGTTTATTGTACACTGAACAAAAATATAAACGCAACACTTTTGTTTTTGCTCCCATTTTTCATGAGATGGACATGAAGATCTAAAATTCATTCCAGATACACAATATTACCATTTCTCTCAAATATTGTTCACAAATCAGTCTAAATGTGTGATAATGAGCACTTCAGCTTTGCTGAGATAATCCATCCCACCTCACAGGTGTGCCACATCAAGATGCCGATCCAACATGAGTAGTGCACTAGTGTACCTTATAGCGCCCACAATAAAAGGCCACCCTGGAATGTGCAGATTTGTCTCACAGCAAAATGCCACAGATGCCACAAGCATTGAGGGAGAGTGCGATTGGCATGCTGACAGCAGGAATGTCAACAAGATCTGTTTCTCGTGCATTGAATGTTCATTTCTCCTCTATAAGCCGTCTCTAAAGGCGTTTCAGAGAATATGGCAGTACAGCCAATCGGCCTCACAACCGCAGACGATTTGTAACCACACCAGCCCAGGACCTCCACATCCAGCAGGTTCACCTCAAAGATCATCTGAGACCAGCCACTCAGACAGCTGCTGAAACAATTGGTTTGCATAACCAAACAATTTCTGCACAAACAGTCAGAAACCGTCTCAGGGAAGCTCAACTGCATGCTCGTCGTCCTCATCGGGGTCTTGACCTGACTCCAGCTCGTCGCCGTAACAGACTTGAGTGGGCAAATGCTCACATTCGATGGCGTCTGGCATGTTGGAGAGGTATTCTCTTCACGAATGAATCTCGGTTTACATCTTTCAGGGCAGATGGCCGACAGCGTGTGTGGCGTCGTGTGGGTGAGCGCTTTGCTGATGTCAATGTTGTGGATGGAGTGGCCCATGGTGGAGGTGGGGTTATGGTCTAGGCACGCATCTGATATGGACAAAGAACAGGTGCATTTTATTGATGGCATTTTGAATGCACAGAGATACCGTGATGAGATCCGGAGGCCCTTTGTTGTGCCGTACATCCATGAACATCACCTCATGTTTCAGCAAGATAATGCATGGCCCCATGACGCAAGGATCTGTACAAAATTTATGGAAGCTTAAAATGTCCCAGTTCTTGCATGGCCAGCATACTCACCGGACATGTCACCCGTTGAGCGTGTTTGGGATGTGCTTGACCGACATATACGACAGCGTGTACCATTTTCCACTAATATCCAACAACTTTGCAATGCCATTGAAGAGGAGTGGACCAACATTGACAGTCTGATAAATCTATGCGAAGAAGATGTGTTGCACTGCATGAGGCAAATGGTGGTCACACCAGATACTGACTGGTTCTGAGTCCCCAGACCCCCAATAAAGTAAAAAAAACTTCACATTCCAGGGTGGCCTTTTATTGTGGGCAGTATAAGGTATACCTGTGCACTACTCATGATGTCAGATCAGCATCTTGACGTGGCACACCTGTGAGGTGGGATGGATTATCTCAACAAAGCACAGGTGCTCACTATCACACATTTAGACTGATTTGTGAACAATGTTTGAGAGAAATGGTAATATTGTGTATCTGGAATGAATTTTAGATCTTTAAGTCCTTCTCATGAAAAATGGGAGTAAAAACAAAAGTGTTGCATTTATATTTTTGTTCAGTGTGTGTTGTCTTGTATTTGTGGAGCAGACCTGATGCTGAACAGTCAGAAGTTTAAACCATCAACTCATTCATGTTTCTAGTAGTAGTTTGTGTCCATGTGCAGCAAGATTCAGAGAAGCTGGTGTAGTTCAGCTTTTGTCCAGATGGAGGTGCTGTAGTACTCATGGCAAAAGGTAGAAGTAAACGTAAAGAAGCTGCTGTGTTGGGTAAAAAAAATTACATTTAGAGTTTGTGTTGTGATTTTATCCTGATGAGAATAAAAGACTGAGTCACTGTTTTACTCAGGCTGAACTGCAGCATCTATTCTCAGGTGTGATCCCACTACTGAGCGGTACAGGGGTTTTGACCTGCTCCGTCTCCGACCTGGGCCGGTGCACCCCTCCTTGGTCAACCTGGTGGTCCCAGGCTCCCCCAGGAGCACCATATCGATACCGAACTTAGTGTGGACACCTGATCAGCATAGTCCACAGCAGCGCAGAACTCCTGAGCTCAAACGATCCTCCAGCCTCAACCTCCCAGTAGCTTGGATTACAGGCACGCGCCACCGCACCCGGTGTGGACCAGAGGAGCAGACAGGAGATTGAACTGTTAGATTATTTCACCAAGAGTCACATGAAAAACTGATGTCTCATCAGGTAACATTTAAATCACCTGTGAGTCTTCGGAGGAGGAACATTAAGCTCAATACTTTAACATCTAAACAAAAATGCAATCAAAACAAACTGCTCAGCTGGTGATGTGTAGATTCATCTTAACTTTCTAAACGTAGATTAAGTCCAAAAATGTCCTAATTTTTCTATATAACTAAAGGTTTTTCAGGCTGTGTGTATGTTTTTTATTTACTACATGATAAAAAAATACTTAAAGAAACTCAGCAGCAGTGACTAAATACTGATGATCAGTAATCAGTTTTTCATGTGACTCTTGGTAACATCATCTAACAGTTAAATCTCCTGTCTGGTCCTCAGGTACACACTGGGTGCGGTGGCGCGTGCCTGTAATCCAAGCTACTGGGAGGTTGAGGCTGGAGGATCGTTTGAGCTCAGGAGTTCTGGGCTGCTGTGGACTATGCTGATCAGGTGTCCGCACTAAGTTCGGTATCAATATGGTGCTCCTGGGGGAGCCCGGGACCACCAGGTTGGCCAAGGAGGGGTGCACCGGCCCAGGTCGGAGACGGAGCAGGTCAAAGCCCCCGTACCGCTCAGTAGTGGGATCACACCTGAGAATGGATGCTGTAGTTCAGCCTGAGTAAAACAGTGAGACTCGGTCTTTTATTCTCATCACAAAACTATTTTCTCCACACAGACACTCAGTAGGACATCTTTACAGGTGATTGAGTCTGTTTTATTATTTTCCAAAAAGAAAAAAAACCTTCAGAAAGACTCTGTTACACTTATCCTGCAGCGCCTCCATCTGGATGACAGCTGAACAGCACCAGCCTCTCTGATTCCAGGTTTTAATAGAGTGTAAGCAGGTGTGTAACAGCTTCAGCTTAGACATCTCATGGGGCTTAAAGGAGATAAACAGTTGGATGTCATCTGCGTAAAGAGGGTAGGAGATTCCTTTGAAGTAGCTCAGGATGTGTTGAAGAGGAAGCAGAAAGGGGAGGAAGAGTAGAGACCCCAGCACAGAACCTTATGGGACACCATGAGAGAGGGATGTGGCGGAGGACCTAAACTTGAAGATGGCCACAGAGAAGGAACGCTCAGACAGATAGGAGGAGAAACAGTCCTGAGCAGTTCCTGAGAGGTCTACCCAGTCTCTCAGCCTCTCCAGTAGCAGGTGATGGTCAACAGTGTCAAAGGCTGCAATCAGGGTCCAGTAGGACCAGAACAGAACAGTCATCTGCATCACTGTGGGTCAGAAGGTCATTAGAGACCCTAAGAAGATCTGTTTCATTAGAATGAGCTCTACAAAACCTGACTGAAACCTTCATAGATGTTATGTTCATCAAGAGCAGCTGTGAGCTTTTTAACAATAACCTTTTCCAAGATCTTGGAAATGGACAGAAGTTTAGAGATGTGTCTGAAGCTGCGGTGGAGGCAGGGGTCAAGACTCGTTTTTTTTAAGAAGTGGGTTTATTGTACACTGAACAAAAATATAAACGCAACACTTTTCTTTTTGCTCCCATTTTTCATGAGATGGACATGAAGATCTAAAATTCATTCCAGATACAAAATATTACCATTTCTCTCAAATATTGTTCACAAATCAGTCTAAATGTGTGATAATGAGCACTTCAGCTTTGCTGAGATAATCCATCCCACCTCACAGGTGTGCCACATCAAGATGCCGATCCAACATGAGTAGTGCACTAGTGTACCTTATAGCGCCCACAATAAAAGGCCACCCTGGAATGTGCAGATTTGTCTCACAGCAAAATGCCACAGATGCCACAAGCATTGAGGGAGAGTGCAATTGGCATGCTGACAGCAGGAATGTCAACCAGATCTGTTTCTCGTGCATTGAATGTTCATTTCTCCTCCATAAGCCGTCTCTAAAGGCGTTTCAGAGAATATGGCAGTACAGCCAACCGGCCTCACAACCGCAGACGATTTGTAACCACACCAGCCCAGGACCTCCACATCCAGCAGGTTCACCTCCAAGATCATCTGAGACCAGCCACTCAGACAGCTGCTGAAACAATTGGTTTGCATAACCAAACAATTTCTGCACAAACAGTCAGAAACCGTCTCAGGAAAGCTCAACTGCATGCTCGTCGTCCTCATCGGGGTCTTGACCTGACTCCAGCTCGTCGCCGTAACAGACTTGAGTGGGCAAATGCTCACATTCGATGGCGTCTGGCATGTTGGAGAGGTGTTCTCTTCACGAATGAATCTCGGTTTACATCTTTCAGGGCAGATGGCCGACAGCGTGTGTGGCGTCGTGTGGGTGAGCGCTTTGCTGATGTCAATGTTGTGGATAGAGTGGCCCATGGTGGAGGTGGGTTATGGTCTAGGCACGCATCTGATATGGACAAAGAACAGGTGCATTTTATTGATGGCATTTTGAATGCACAGAGATACCGTGATGAGATCCGGAGGCCCATTGTTGTGCCGTACATCCATGAACATCACCTCATGTTTCAGCAAGATAATTCATGGCCCCATGTCGCAAGGATCTGTACAAAATTTATGGAAGCTTAAAATGTCCCAGTTCTTGCATGGCCAGCATACTCACCGGACATGTCACCCGTTGAGCGTGTTTGGGATGTGCTTGACCGACATATACGACAGCGTGTACCATTTTCCACTAATATCCAACAACTTTGCACAGCCATTGAAGAGGAGTGGACCAACATTGACAGTCTGATAAACTCTATGCGAAGAAGATGTGTTGCACTGCATGAGGCAAATGGTGGTCACACCAGATACTGACTGGTTCTGAGTCCCCAGACCCCCAATAAAGTAAAAAAACTTCACATTCCAGGGTGGCCTTTTATTGTGGGCAGTATAAGGTACACCTGTGCACTACTCATGATGCCAGATCAGCATCTTGATGTGGCACACCTGTGAGGTGGGATGGATTATCTCAACAAAGCACAGGTGCTCACTATCACACATTTAGACTGATTTGTGAACAATGTTTGAGAGAAATGGTAATATTGTGTATCTGGAATGAATTTTAGATCTTTAAGTCCATATCATGAAAAATGGGAGTAAAAACAAAAGTGTTGCATTTATATTTTTGTTCAGTGTGTGTTGTCTTGTATTTGTGGAGCAGACCTGAAGCTGAACAGTCAGAAGTTTAAAACATCAACTCATTCATGTTTATAGTAGTAGTTTGTGTCCATGTGCAGCAAGATTCAGAGAAGCTGGTGTAGTTCAGCTTTTGTCCAGATGGAGGTGCTGTAGTACTCATAGCAAAAGGTAGAAGTAAACGTAAAGAAGCTGCTGTGTTGGGTAAAAAAAATTACATTTAGAGTTTGTGTTGTGATTTTATCCTGATGAGAATAAAAGACTGAGTCTCTGTTTTACTCAGGCTGAACTGCAGCATCTATTCTCAGGTGTGATCCCACTACTGAGCGGTACGGGGGTTTTGACCAGCTCCGTCTCCGACCTGGGCCGGTGCACCCCTCCTTGGTCAACCTGGTGGTCCCAGGCTCCCCCAGGAGCACCATATCGATACCGAACTTAGTGTGGACACCTGATCAGCATAGTCCACAGCAGCGCAGAACTCCTGAGCTCAAACGATCCTCCAGCCTCAACCTCCCAGTAGCTTGGATTACAGGCATGCGCCACCGCACCCGGTGTGGACCTGAGGAGCAGACAGGAGATTGAACTGTTAGATTATTTCACCAAGAGTCACATGAAAAACTGATGTCTCATCAGGTAACATTTAAATCACCTGTGAGTCTTCGGAGGAGGAACATTAAGCTCAATACTTTAACATCTAAACAAAAATGCAATCAAAACAAACTGCTCAGCTGGTGATGTGTAGATTCATCTTAACTTTCTAAACGTAGATTAAGTCCAAAAATGTCCTAATTTTTCTATATAACTAAAGGTTTTTCAGGCTGTGTGTATGTTTTTTATTTACTACATGATAAAAAAAATACTTAAAGAAACTCAGCAGCAGTGACTAAATACTGATGATCAGTAATCAGTTTTTCATGTGACTCTTGGTAACATCATCTAACAGTTAAATCTCCTGTCTGGTCCTCACGTACACACTGGGTGCGGTGGCGCGTGCCTGTAATCCAAGCTACTGGGAGGTTGAGGCTGGAGGATCGTTTGAGCTCAGGAGTTCTGGGCTGCTGTGGACTATGCTGATCAGGTGTCCGCACTAAGTTCGGTATCAATATGGTGCTCCTGGGGGAGCCCGCGACCACCAGGTTGGCCAAGGAGGGGTGCACCGGCCTAGGTCGGAGACGGAGCAGGTCAAAGCCCCCGTACCGCTCAGTAGTGGGATCACACCTGAGAATAGATGCTGTAGTTCAGCCTGAGTAAAACAGTGAGACTCAGTCTTTTATTCTCAATCACAAAACTATTTTCTCCACACAGACACTCAGTAGGACATCTTTACAGGTGATTGAGTCTGTTTTATTATTTTCCAAAAAGAAAAGAAACCTTCAGAAAGACTCTGTTACACTTATCCTGCAGCGCCTCCATCTGGATGACAGCTGAACAGCACCAGCCTCTCTGATTCCAGGTTTTAATAGAGTGTAAGCAGGTGTGTAACAGCTTCAGCTTAGACATCTCATGGGGCTTAAAGGAGGTAAACAGTTGGATGTCATCTGCGTAAAGAGGGTAGGAGATTCCTTTGAAGTAGCTCAGGATGTGTTGAAGAGGAAGCAGAAAGGGGAGGAAGAGTAGAGACCCCAGCACAGAACCTTATGGGACACCATGAGAGAGGGATGTGGCGGAGGACCTAAACTTGAAGATGGCCACAGAGAAGGAACGCTCAGACAGATAGGAGGAGAAACAGTCCTGAGCAGTTCCTGAGAGGTCTACCCAGTCTCTCAGCCTCTCCAGTAGCAGGTGATGGTCAACAGTGTCAAAGGCTGCAATCAGGGTCCAGTAGGACCAGAACAGAACAGTCATCTGCATCACTGTGGGTCAGAAGGTCATTAGAGACCCTAAGAAGATCTGTTTCATTAGAATGAGCTCTATAAAACCTGACTGGAAACCTTCATAGATGTTATGTTCATCAAGAGCAGCTGTGAGCTTTTAAACAATAACCTTTTCCAAGATATTGGAAATGGACAGAAGTTTAGAGATGGGTCTGAAGCTGCGGTGGAGGCAGGGGTCAAGACTCGTTTTTTTTAAGAAGTGGGTTTATTGTACACTGAACAAAAATATAAACGCAACACTTTTGTTTTTGCTCCCATTTTTCATGAGATGGACATGAAGATCTAAAATTCATTCCAGATACACAATATTACCATTTCTCTCAAATATTGTTCACAAATCAGTCTAAATGTGTGATAATGAGCACTTCAGCTTTGCTGAGATAATCCATCCCACCTCACAGGTGTGCCACATCAAGATGCCGATCCAACATGAGTAGTGCACTAGTGTACCTTATAGCGCCCACAATAAAAGGCCACCCTGGAATGTGCAGATTTGTCTCACAGCAAAATGCCACAGATGCCACAAGCATTGAGGGAGAGTGCAATTGGCATGCTGACAGCAGGAATGTCAACCAGATCTGTTTCTCGTGCATTGAATGTTCATTTCTCCTCCATAAGCCGTCTCTAAAGGCGTTTCAGAGAATATGGCAGTACAGCCAACCGGCCTCACAACCGCAGACGATTTGTAACCACACCAGCCCAGGACCTCCACATCCAGCAGGTTCACCTCCAAGATCATCTGAGACCAGCCACTCAGACAGCTGCTGAAACAATTGGTTTGCATAACCAAACAATTTCTGCACAAACAGTCAGAAACCGTCTCAGGGAAGCTCAACTGCATGCTCGTCGTCCTCATCGGGGTCTTGACCCGACTCCAGCTCGTCGCCGTAACAGACTTGAGTGGGCAAATGCTCACATTCGATGGCGTCTGGCATGTTGGAGAGGTGTTCTCTTCACGAATGAATCTCGGTTTACATCTTTCAGGGCAGATGGCCGACAGCGTGTGTGGCGTCGTGTGGGTGAGCGCTTTGCTGATGTCAATGTTGTGGATGGAGTGGCCCATGGTGGAGGTGGGGTTATGGTCTAGGCACGCATCTGATATGGACAAAGAACAGGTGCATTTTACTGATGGCATTTTGAATGCACAGAGATACCGTGATGAGATCCGGAGGCCCATTGTTGTGCCGTACATCCATGAACATCACCTCATGTTTCAGCAAGATAATGCACGGCCCCATGACGCAAGGATCTGTACAAAATTTATGGAAGCTTAAAATGTCCCAGTTCTTGCATGGCCAGCATACTCACCGGACATGTCACCCGTTGAGCGTGTTTGGGATGTGCTTGACCGACATATACGACAGCGTGTACCATTTTCCACTAATATCCAACAACTTTGCACAGCCATTGAAGAGGAGTGGACCAACATTGACAGTCTGATAAACTCTATGCGAAGAAGATGTGTTGCACTGCATGAGGCAAATGGTGGTCACACCAGATACTGACTGGTTCTGAGTCCCCAGACCCCCAATAAAGTAAAAAAAACTTCACATTCCAGGGTGGCCTTTTATTGTGGGCAGTATAAGGTACACCTGTGCACTACTCATGATGTCAGATCAGCATCTTGATGTGGCACACCTGTGAGGTGGGATGGATTATCTCAACAAAGCACAGGTGCTCACTATCACACATTTAGACTGATTTGTGAACAATGTTTGAGAGAAATGGTAATATTGTGTATCTGGAATGAATTTTAGATCTTTAAGTCCATCTCATGAAAAATGGGAGTAAAAACAAAAGTGTTGCATTTATATTTTTGTTCAGTGTGTGTTGTCTTGTATTTGTGGAGCAGACCTGATGCTGAACAGTCAGAAGTTTAAACCATCAACTCATTCATGTTTCTAGTTGTAGTTTGTGTCCATGTGCAGCAAGATTCAGAGAAGCTGGTGTAGTTCAGCTTTTGTCCAGATGGAGGTGCTGTAGTACTCATGGCAAAAGGTAGAAGTAAACGTAAAGAAGCTGCTGTGTTGAGTAAAAAAATTACATTTAGAGTTTGTGTTGTGATTTTATCCTGATTAGAATAAAAGACTGAGTCTCTGTTTTACTCAGGCTGAACTGCAGCATCTATTCTCAGGTGCGATCCCACTACTGAGCGGTACGGGGGTTTTGACCTGCTCCGTCTCCGACCTGGGCCGGTGCACCCCTCCTTGGTCAACCTGGTGGTCCCAGGCTCCCCCAGGAGCACCATATCGATACCGAACTTAGTGCGGACACCTGATCAGCATAGTCCACAGCAGTACAGAACTCCTGAGCTCAAACGATCCTCCAGCCTCAACCTCCCAGTAGCTTGGATTACAGGCACGCGCCACCGCACCCGGTGTGGACCTGAGGAGCAGACAGGAGATTGAACTGTTAGATTATTTCACCAAGAGTCACATGAAAAACTGATGTCTCATCAGGTAACATTTAAATCACCTGTGAGTCTTCGGAGGAGGAACATTAAGCTCAATACTTTAACATCTAAAAAAAAATGCAATCAAAACAAACTGCTCAGCTGGTGATGTGTAGATTCATCTTAACTTTCTAAACGTAGATTAAGTCCAAAATTGTCCTAATTTTTCTATATACTTAAAGGTTTTTCAGGCTGTGTGTATGTTTTTTATTTACTACATGATAAAAAAATACTTAAATAAACTCAGCAGCAGTGACTAAATACTGATGATCAGTAATCAGTTTTTCATGTGACTCTTGGTAACATCATCTAACAGTTAAATCTCCTGTCTGGTCCTCAGGTACACACTGGGTGCGGTGGCGCGTGCCTGTAATCCAAGCTACTGGGAGGTTGAGGCTGGAGGATCGTTTCAGCTCAGGAGTTCTGGGCTGCTGTGGACTATGCTGATCAGGTGTCCGCACTAAGTTCGGTATAAATATGGTGCTCCTGGGGGAGCCCGGGACCACCAGGTTGGCCAAGGAGGGGTGCACCGGCCCAGGTCGGAGACGGAGCAGGTCAAAGCCCCCGTACCGCTCAGTAGTGGGATCACACCTAAGAATAGATGCTGTAGTTCAGCCTGAGTAAAACAGTGAGACTCGGTCTTTTATTCTCATCACAAAACTATTTTCTCCACACAGACACTCAGTAGGACATCTTTACAGGTGATTGAGTCTGTTTTATTATTTTCCAAAAAGAAAAAAAAACCTTCAGAAAGACTCTGTTACACTTATCCTGCAGCGCCTCCATCTGGATGACAGCTGAACAGCACCAGCCTCTCTGATTCCAGGTTTTAATAGAGTGTAAGCAGGTGTGTAACAGCTTCAGCTTAGACATCTCATGGGGCTTAAAGGAGATAAACAGTTGGATGTCATCTGCGTAAAGAGGGTAGGAGATTCCTTTGAAGTAGCTCAGGATGTGTTGAAGAGGAAGCAGAAAGGGGAGGAAGAGTAGAGACCCCAGCACAGAACCTTATGGGACACCATGAGAGAGGGATGTGGCGGAGGACCTAAACTTGAAGATGGCCACAGAGAAGGAACGCTCAGACAGATAGGAGGAGAAACAGTCCTGAGCAGTTCCTGAGAGGTCTACCCAGTCTCTCAGCCTCTCCAGTAGCAGGTGATGGTCAACAGTGTCAAAGGCTGCAATCAGGGTCCAGTAGGACCAGAACAGAACAGTCATCTGCATCACTGTGGGTCAGAAGGTCATTAGAGACCCTAAGAAGATCTGTTTCATTAGAATGAGCTCTACAAAACCTGACTGGAAACCTTCATAGATGCTATGTTCATCAAGAGCAGCTGTGAGCTTTTTAACAATAACCTTTTCCTAGATCTTGGAAATGGACAGAAGTTTAGAGATGGGTCTGAAGCTGCGGTGGAGGCAGGGGTCAAGACTCGTTTTTTTTAAGAAGTGGGTTTATTGTACACTGAACAAAAATATAAACGCAACACTTTTGTTTTTGCTCCCATTTTTCATGAGATGGACATGAAGATCTAAAATTCATTCCAGATACACAATATTACCATTTCTCTCAAATATTGTTCACAAATCAGTCTAAATGTGTGATAATGAGCACTTCAGCTTTGCTGAGATAATCCATCCCACCTCACAGGTGTGCCACATCAAGATGCCGATCCAACATGAGTAGTGCACTAGTGTACTTTATAGCGCCCACAATAAAAGGCCACCCTGGAATGTGCAGATTTGTCTCACAGCAAAATGCCACAGATGCCACAAGCATTGAGGGAGAGTGCAATTGGCATGCTGACAGCAGGAATGTCAACCAGATCTGTTTCTCGTGCATTGAATGTTCATTTCTCCTCCATAAGCCGTCTCTAAAGGCGTTTCAGAGAATATGGCAGTACAGCCAACCGGCCTCACAACCGCAGACGATTTGTAACCACACCAGCCCAGGACCTCCACATCCAGCAGGTTCACCTCCAAGATCATCTGAGACCAGCCACTCAGACAGCTGCTGAAACAATTGGTTTGCATAACCAAACAATTTCTGCACAAACAGTCAGAAACCGTCTCAGGGAAGCTCAACTGCATGCTCGTCGTCCTCATCGGGGTCTTGACCTGACTCCAGCTCGTCGCCGTAACAGACTTGAGTGGGCAAATGCTCACATTCGATGGCGTCTGGCATGTTGGAGAGGTGTTCTCTTCACGAATGAATCTCGGTTTACATCTTTCAGGGCAGATGGCCGACAGCGTGTGTGGTGTCGTGTGGGTGAGCGCTTTGCTGATGTCAATGTTGTGGATGGAGTGGCCCATGGTGGAGGTGGGGTTATGGTCTAGGCACGCATCTGATATGGACAAAGAACAGGTGCATTTTATTGATGGCATTTTGAATGCACAGAGATACCGTGATGAGATCCGGAGGCCCATTGTTGTGCCGTACATCCATGAACATCACCTCATGTTTCAGCAAGATAATGCACGGCCCCATGACGCAAGGATCTGTACAAAATTTATGGAAGCTTAAAATGTCCCAGTTCTTGCATGGCCAGCATACTCACCGGACATGTCACCCGTTGAGCGTGTTTGGGATGTGCTTGACCGACATATACGACAGCGTGTACCATTTTCCACTAATATCCAACAACTTTGCACAGCCATTGAAGAGGAGTGGACCAACATTGACAGTCTGATAAACTCTATGCGAAGAAGATGTGTTGCACTGCATGAGGCAAATGGTGGTCACACCAGATACTGACTGGTTCTGAGTCCCCAGACCCCCAATAAAGTAAAAAAACTTCACATTCCAGGGTGGCCTTTTATTGTGGGCAGTATAAGGTACACCTGTGCACTACTCATGATGTCAGATCAGCGTCTTGATGTGGCACACCTGTGAGGTGGGATGGATTATCTCAACAAAGCACAGGTGCTCACTATCACACATTTAGACTGATTTGTGAACAATGTTTGAGAGAAATGGTAATATTGTGTATCTGGAATGAATTTTAGATCTTTAAGTCCATCTCATGAAAAATGGGAGTAAAAACAAAAGTGTTGCATTTATATTTTTGTTCAGTGTGTGTTGTCTTGTATTTGTGGAGCAGACCTGATGCTGAACAGTCAGAAGTTTAAACCATCAACTCATTCATGTTTCTAGTTGTAGTTTGTGTCCATGTGCAGCAAGATTCAGAGAAGCTGGTGTAGTTCAGCTTTTGTCCAGATGGAGGTGTTGTAGTACTCATGGCAAAAGGTAGAAGTAAACGTAAAGAAGCTGCTGTGTTGAGTAAAAAAATTACATTTAGAGTTTGTGTTGTGATTTTATCCTGATGAGAATAAAAGACTGAGACTCTGTTTTACTCAGGCTGAACTGCAGCATCTATTCTCAGGTGTGATCCCACTACTGAGCGGTACGGTGGCTTTGACCTGCTCCGTCTCCAACCTGGGCCGGTGCACCCCTCCTTGGTCAACCTGGTGGTCCCAGGCTCCCCCAGGAGCACCATATCGATACCGAACTTAGTGCGGACACCTGATCAGCATAGTCCACAGCAGCCCAGAACTCCTGAGCTCAAACGAACCTCCAGCCTAAAACTGCCAAGTAGCTTGGATTACAGGCACGCGCCACTGCACCCGGTGTGGACTTGAGGAGCAGACAGGAGATTGAACTGTTAGATTATTTCACCAAGAGTCACATGAAAAACTGATGTCTCATCAGGTAACATTTAAATCACCTGTGAGTCTTCGGAGGAGGAACATTAAGCTCAATACTTTAACATCTAAACAAAAATGCAATCAAAACTAACTGCTCAGCTGGTGATGTGTAGATTCATCTTAACTTTCTAAATGTAGATTAAGTCCAAAAATGTCCTAATTTTTCTATATAACTAAAGGTTTTTCAGGCTGTGTGTATGTTTTTTATTTACTACATGATAAAAAAATACTTAAAGAAACTCAGCAGCAGTGACTAAATACTGATGATCAGTAATCAGTTTTTCATGTGACTCTTGGTAACATCATCTAACAGTTAAATCTCCTGTCTGGTCCTCAGGTGCACACCGGGTGCGGTGGCGCGTGCCTGTAATCCAAGCTACTGGGAGGTTGAGGCTGGAGGATCGTTTGAGCTCAGGAGTTCTGGGCTGCTGTGGACTATGCTGATCAGGTGTCCGCACTAAGTTCGGTATCAATATGGTGCTCCTGGGGGAGCCCGGGACCACCAGGTTGGCCAAGGAGGGGTGCACCGGCCCAGGTCGGAGACGGAGCAGGTCAAAGCCCCCGTACCGCTCAGTAGTGGGATCACACCTGAGAATAGATGCTGTAGTTCAGCCTGAGTAAAACAGTGAGACTCAGTCTTTTATTCTCAATCACAAAACTATTTTCTCCACACAGACACTCAGTAGGACATCTTTACAGGTGATTGAGTCTGTTTTATTATTTTCCAAAAAGAAAAGAAACCTTCAGAAAGACTCTGTTACACTTATCCTGCAGCGCCTCCATCTGGATGACAGCTGAACAGCACCAGCCTCTCTGATTCCAGGTTTTAATAGAGTGTAAGCAGGTGTGTAACAGCTTCAGCTTAGACATCTCATGGGGCTTAAAGGAGATAAACAGTTGGATGTCATCTGCGTAAAGAGGGTAGGAGATTCCTTTGAAGTAGCTCAGGATGTGTTTTTAGAGGAAGCAGAAAGGGGAGGAAGAGTAGAGACCCCAGCACAGAACCTTATGGGACACCATGAGAGAGGGATGTGGCGGAGGACCTAAACTTGAAGATGGCCACAGAGAAGGAACGCTCAGACAGATAGGAGGAGAAACAGTCCTGAGCAGTTCCTGAGAGGTCTACCCAGTCTCTCAGCCTCTCCAGTAGCAGGTGATGGTCAACAGTGTCAAAGGCTGCAATCAGGGTCCAGTAGGACCAGAACAGAACAGTCATCTGCATCACTGTGGGTCAGAAGGTCATTAGAGACCCTAAGAAGATCTGTTTCATTAGAATGAGCTCTACAAAACCTGACTGGAAACCTTCATAGATGTTATGTTCATCAAGAGCAGCTGTGAGCTTTTTAACAATAACCTTTTCCAAGATCTTGGAGATGGACAGAAGTTTAGAGATGTGTCTGAAGCTGCGGTGGAGGCAGGGGTCAAGACTCGTTTTTTTTAAGAAGTGGGTTTATTGTACACTGAACAAAAATATAAACGCAACACTTTTGTTTTTGCTCCCATTTTTCATGAGATGGACATGAAGATCTAAAATTCATTCCAGATACACAATATTACCATTTCTCTCAAATATTGTTCACAAATCAGTCTAAATGTGTGATAATGAGCACTTCAGCTTTGCTGAGATAATCCATCCCACCTCACAGGTGTGCCACATCAAGATGCCGATCCAACATGAGTAGTGCACTAGTGTACCTTATAGCGCCCACAATAAAAGGCCACCCTGGAATGTGCAGATTTGTCTCACAGCAAAATGCCACATATGCCACAAGCATTGAGGGAGAGTGCAATTGGCATGCTGACAGCAGGAATGTCAACCAGATCTGTTTCTCGTGCATTGAATGTTCATTTCTCCTCCATAAGCCGTCTCTAAAGGCGTTTCAGAGAATATGGCAGTACAGCCAACCGGCCTCACAACCGCAGACGATTTGTAACCACACCAGCCCAGGACCTCCACATCCAGCAGGTTCACCTCAAAGATCATCTGAGACCAGCCACTCAGACAGCTGCTGAAACAATTGGTTTGCATAACCAAACAATTTCTGCACAAACAGTCAGAAACCGTCTCAGGGAAGTTCAACTGCATGCTCGTCGTCCTCATCGGGGTCTTGACCTGACTCCAGCTTGTCGCCGTAACAGACTTGAGTGGGCAAATGCTCACATTCGATGGCGTCTGGCATGTTGGAGAGGTGTTCTCTTCACGAATGAATCTCGGTTTACATCTTTCAGGGCAGATGGCCGACAGCGTGTGTGGCGTCGTGTGGGTGAGCGCTTTGCTGATGTCAATGTTGTGGATGGAGTGGCCCATGGTGGAGGTGGGGTTATGGTCTAGGCACGCATCTGATATGGACAAAGAACAGGTGCATTTTATTGATGGCATTTTGAATGCACAGAGATACCGTGATGAGATCCGGAGGCCCATTGTTGTGCCGTACATCCATGAACATCACCTCATGTTTCAGCAAGATATTGCACGGCACCATGATGCAAGGATCTGTAAAAAATTTATGGAAGCTTAAAATGTCCCAGTTCTTGCATGGCCAGCATACTCACCGGACATGTCACCCGTTGAGCGTGTTTGGGATGTGCTTGACCGACATATACGACAGCGTGTACCATTTTCCACTAATATCCAACAACTTTGCACAGCCATTGAAGAGGAGTGGACCAACATTGACAGTCTGATAAACTCTATGCGAAGAAGATGTGTTGCACTGCATGAGGCAAATGGTGGTCACACCAGATACTGACTGGTTCTGAGTCCCCAGACCCCCAATAAAGTAAAAAAAACTTCACATTCCAGGGTGGCCTTTTATTGTGGGCAGTATAAGGTACACCTGTGCACTACTCATGATGTCAGATCAGCATCTTGATGTGGCACACCTGTGAGGTGGGATGGATTATCTCAACAAAGCACAGGTGCTCACTATCACACATTTAGACTGATTTGTGAACAATGTTTGAGAGAAATGGTAATATTGTGTATCTGGAATGAATTTTAGATCTTTAAGTCCATCTCATGAAAAATGGGAGTAAAAACAAAAGTGTTTCATTTATATTTTTGTTCAGTGTGTGTTGTCTTGTATTTGTGGAGCAGACCTGATGCTGAACAGTCAGAAGTTTAAACCATCAACTCATTCATGTTTTTAGTAGTAGTTTGTGTCCATGTGCAGCAAGATTCAGAGAAGCTGGTGTAGTTCAGCTTTTGTCCAGATGGAGGTGCTGTAGTACTCATGGCAAAAGGTAGAAGTAAACGTAAAGAAGCTGCTGTGTTGAGTAAAAAAAATTACATTTAGAGTTTGTGTTGTGATTTTATCCTGATGAGAATAAAAGACTGAGTCTCTGTTTTACTCAGGCTGAACTGCAGCATCTATTCTCAGGTGTGATCCCACTACTGAGCGGTACGGGGGTTTTGACCTGCTCCGTCTCCGACCTGGGCTGGTGCACCCCTTATTGGTCAACCTGGTGGTCCCAGGCTCCCCCAGGAGCACCATATCGATACCGAATTTAGTGCGGACACCTGATCAGCATAGTCCACAGCAGCGCAGAACTCCTGAGCTCAAACGATCCTCCAGCCTCAACCTCCCAGTAGCTTGGATTACAGGCACGCGCCACCGCACCCGGTGTGGACCTGAGGAGCAGACAGGAGATTGAACTGTTAGATTATTTCACCAAGAGTCACATGAAAAACTGATGTCTCATCAGGTAACATTTAAATCACCTGTGAGTCTTCGGAGGAGGAACATTAAGCTCAATACTTTAACATCTAAACAAAAATGCAATCAAAACAAACTGCTCAGCTGGTGATGTGTAGATTCATCTTAACTTTCTAAACGTAGATTAAGTCCAAAAATGTCCTAATTTTTCTATATAACTAAAGGTTTTTCAGGCTGTGTGTATGTTTTTTATTTACTACATGATAAAAAAATACTTAAAGAAACTCAGCAGCAGTGACTAAATACTGATGATCAGTCATCAGTTTTTCATGTGACTCTTGGTAACATCATCTAACAGTTAAATCTCCTGTCTGGTCCTCAGGTCCACACCGGGTGCGGTGGCGCGTGCCTGTAATCCAAGCTACTGGGAGGTTGAGGCTGGAGGATCGTTTGAGCTCAGGAGTTCTGGGCTGCTGTGGACTATGCTGATCAGGTGTCCGCACTAAGTTCGGTATCAATATGGTGCTCCTGGGGGAGCCCGGGACCACCAGGTTGGCCAAGGAGGGGTGCACCGGCCTAGGTCGGAGACGGAGCAGGTCAAAGCCCCCGTACCGCTCAGTAGTGGGATCACACCTGAGAATAGATGCTGTAGTTCAGCCTGAGTAAAACAGTGAGACTCGGTCTTTTATTCTCATCACAAAACTATTTTCTCCACACAGACACTCAGTAGGACATCTTTACAGGTGATTGAGTCTGTTTTATTATTTTCCAAAAAGAAAAAAAAACTTCAGAAAGACTCTGTTACACTTATCCTGCAGCGCCTCCATCTGGATGACAGCTGAACAGCACCAGCCTCTCTGATTCCAGGTTTTAATAGAGTGTAAGCAGGTGTGTAACAGCTTCAGCTTAGACATCTCATGGGGCTTAAAGGAGATAAACAGTTGGATGTCATCTGCGTAAAGAGGGTAGGAGATTCCTTTGAAGTAGCTCAGGATGTGTTGAAGAGGAAGCAGAAAGGGGAGGAAGAGTAGAGACCCCAGCACAGAACCTTATGGGACACCATGAGAGAGGAATGTGGCGGAGGACCTTAACTTGAAGATGGCCACAGAGAAGGAACGCTCAGACAGATAGAAGGAGAAACAGTCCTGAGCAGTTCCTGAGAGGTCTACCCAGTCTCTCAGCCTCTCCAGTAGCAGGTGATGGTCAACAGTGTCAAAGGCTGCAATCAGGGTCCAGTAGGACCAGAACAGAACAGTCATCTGCATCACTGTGGGTCAGAAGGTCATAAGAGACCCTAAGAAGATCTGTTTCATTAGAATGAGCTCTACAAAACCTGACTGGAAACCTTCATAGATGTTATGTTCATCAAGAGCAGCTGTGAGCTTTTTAACAATAACCTTTTCCAAGATCTTGGAAATGGACAGAAGTTTAGAGATGTGTCTGAAGCTGCGGTGGAGGCAGGGGTCAAGACTCGTTTTTTTTAAGAAGTGGGTTTATTGTACACTGAACAAAAATATAAACGGAACACTTTTGTTTTTGCTCCCATTTTTCATGAGATGGACATGAAGATCTAAAATTCATTCCAGATACAAAATATTACCATTTCTCTCAAATATTGTTCACAAATCAGTCTAAATGTGTGATAATGAGCACTTCAGCTTTGCTGAGATAATCCATCCCACCTCACAGGTGTGCCACATCAAGATGCCGATCCAACATGAGTAGTGCACTAGTGTACCTTATAGCGCCCACAATAAAAGGCCACCCTGGAATGTGCAGATTTGTCTCACAGCAAAATGCCACAGATGCCACAAGCATTGAGGGAGAGTGCAATTGGCATGCTGACAGCAGGAATGTCAACCAGATCTGTTTCTCGTGCATTGAATGTTCATTTCTCCTCCATAAGCCGTCTCTAAAGGCGTTTCAGAGAATATGGCAGTACAGCCAACCGGCCTCACAACCGCAGACGATTTGTAACCACACCAGCCCAGGACCTCCACATCCAGCAGGTTCACCTCCAAGATCATCTGAGACCAGCCACTCAGACAGCTGCTGAAACAATTTTTTTGCATAACCAAACAATTTCTGCACAAACAGTCAGAAACCGTCTCAGGGAAGCTCAACTGCATGCTCGTCGTCCTCATCGGGGTCTTGACCTGACTCCAGCTCGTCGCCGTAACAGACTTGAGTGGGCAAATGCTCACATTCGATGGCGTCTGGCATGTTGGAGAGGTGTTCTCTTCACGAATGAATCTCGGTTTACATCTTTCAGGGCAGATGGCCGACAGCGTGTGTGGGGTCGTGTGGGTGAGCGCTTTGCTGATGTCAGTGCTGTGGATGGAGTGGCCCATGGTGGAGGTGGGTTATGGTCTAGGCACGCATCTGATATGGACAAAGAACAGGTGCATTTTATTGATGGCATTTTGAATGCACAGAGATACCGTGATGAGATCCGGAGGCCCATTGTTGTGCCGTACATCCATGAACATCACCTCATGTTTCAGCAAGATAATGCACGGCCCCATGTCGCAAGGATCTGTACACAATTCTTGGAAGCTTAAAATGTCCCAGTTCTTGCATGGCCAGCATACTCACCGGACATGTCACCCGTTGAGCGTGTTTGGGATGTGCTTGACCGACATATACGACAGCGTGTACCATTTTCCACTAATATCCAACAACTTTGCACAGCCATTGAAGAGGAGTGGACCAACATTGACAGTCTGATAAACTCTATGCGAAGAAGATGTGTTGCACTGCATGAGGCAAATGGTGGTCACACCAGATACTGACTGGTTCTGAGTCCCCAGACCCCCAATAAAGTAAAAAAAAACTTCACATTCCAGGGTGGCCTTTTATTGTGGGCAGTATCAGGTACACCTGTGCACTACTCATGATGTCAGATCAGCATCTTGATGTGGCACACCTGTGAGGTGGGATGGATTATCTCAACAAAGCACAGGTGCTCACTATCACACATTTAGACTGATTTGTGAACAATGTTTGAGAGAAATGGTAATATTGTGTATCTGGAATGAATTTTAGATCTTTAAGTCCATCTCATGAAAAATGGGAGTAAAAACAAAAGTGTTGCATTTATATTTTTGTTCAGTGTGTGTTGTCTTGTATTTGTGGAGCAGACCTGATGCTGAACAGTCAGAAGTTTAAACCATCAACTCATTCATGTTTCTAGTTGTAGTTTGTGTCCATGTGCAGCAAGATTCAGAGAAGCTGGTGTAGTTCAGCTTTTGTCCAGATGGAGGTGCTGTAGTACTCATGGCAAAAGGTAGAAGTAAACGTAAAGAAGCTGCTGTGTTGAGTAAAAAAATTACATTTAGAGTTTGTGTTGTGATTTTATCCTGATTAGAATAAAAGACTGAGTCTCTGTTTTACTCAGGCTGAACTGCAGCATCTATTCTCAGGTGTGATCCCACTACTGAGCGGTACGGGGGTTTTGACCTGCTCCGTCTCCGACCTGGGCCGGTGCACCCCTCCTTGGTCAGCCTGATGGTGCCAGGCTCCCCCAGGAGCACCATATCGATACCGAACTTAGTGCGGACACCTGATCAGCATAGTCCACAGCAGCCCAGAACTCCTGAGCTCAAACGAACCTCCAGCCTAAACCTCCCAGTAGCTTGGATTACAGGCACGCGCCACTGCACCCGGTGTGGACTTGAGGAGCAGACAGGAGATTGAACTGTTAGATTATTTCACCAAGAGTCACATGAAAAACTGATGTCTCATCAGGTAACATTTAAATCACCTGTGAGTCTTCGGAGGAGGAACATTAAGCTCAATACTTTAACATCTAAACAAAAATGCAATCAAAACAAACTGCTCAGCTGGTGATGTGTAGATTCATCTTAACTTTCTAAACGTAGATTAAGTCCAAAAATGTCCTAATTTTTTTATATACTTAAAGGTTTTTCAGGCTGTGTGTATGTTTTTTATTTACTACATGATAAAAAAAATACTTAAATAAACTCAGCAGCAGTGACTAAATACTGATGATCAGTAATCAGTTTTTCATGTGACTCTTGGTAACATCATCTAACAGTTAAATCTCCTGTCTGGTCCTCAGGTACACACTGGGTGCGGTGGCGCGTGCCTGTAATCCAAGCTTCTGGGAGGTTGAGGCTGGAGGATCGTTTGAGCTCAGGAGTTCTGGGCTGCTGTGGACTATGCTGATCAGGTGTCCGCACTAAGTTCGGTATCAATATGGTGCTCCTGGGGGAGCCCGGGACCACCAGGTTGGCCAAGGAGGGGTGCACCGGCCCAGGTCGGAGACGGAGCAGGTCAAAGCCCCCGTACCGCTCAGTAGTGGGATCACACCTGAGAATAGATGCTGTAGTTCAGCCTGAGTAAAACAGTGAGACTCGGTCTTTTATTCTCATCACAAAACTATTTTCTCCACACAGACACTCAGTAGGACATCTTTACAGGTGATTGAGTCTGTTTTATTATTTTCCAAAAAGAAAAAAAACCTTCAGAAAGACTCTGTTACACTTATCCTGCAGCGCCTCCATCTGGATGACAGCTGAACAGCACCAGCCTCTCTGATTCCAGGTTTTAATAGAGTGTAAGCAGGTGTGTAACAGCTTCAGCTTAGACATCTCATGGGGCTTAAAGGAGATAAACAGTTGGATGTCATCTGCGTAAAGAGGGTAGGAGATTCCTTTGAAGTAGCTCAGGATGTGTTGAAGAGGAAGCAGAAAGGGGAGGAAGAGTAGAGACCCCAGCACAGAACCTTATGGGACACCATGAGAGAGGGATGTGGCGGAGGACCTAAACTTGAAGATGGCCACAGAGAAGGAACGCTCAGACAGATAGAAGGAGAAACAGTCCTGAGCAGTTCCTGAGAGGTTTACCCAGTCTCTCAGCCTCTCCAGTAGCAGGTGATGGTCAACAGTGTCAAAGGCTGCAATCAGGGTCCAGTAGGACCAGAACAGAACAGTTATCTGCATCACTGTGGGTCAGAAGGTCATTAGAGACCCTAAGAAGATCTGTTTCATTAGAATGAGCTCTACAAAACCTGACTGGAAACCTTCATAGATGTTATGTTCATCAAGAGCAGCTGTGAGCTTTTTAACAATAACCTTTTCCAAGATCTTGGAAATGGACAGAAGTTTAGAGATGGGTCTGAAGCTGCGGTGGAGGCAGGGGTCAAGACTCGTTTTTTTTAAGAAGTGGGTTTATTGTACACTGAACAAAAATATAAACGCAACACTTTTGTTTTTGCTCCCATTTTTCATGAGATGGACATGAAGATCTAAAATTCATTCCAGATACACAATATTACCATTTATCTCAAATATTGTTTACAAATCAGTCTAAATGTGTGATAATGAGCACTTCCGCTTTGCTGAGATAATCCATCCCACCTCACAGGTGTTCCACATCAAGATGCCGATCCAACATGAGTAGTGCACTAGTGTACTTTATAGCGCCCACAATAATAGGCCACCCTGGAATGTGCAGATTTGTCTCACAGCAAAATGCCACAGATGCCACAAGCATTGAGGGAGAGTGCAATTGGCATGCTGACAGCAGGAATGTCAACCAGATCTGTTTCTCGTGCATTGAATGTTCATTTCTCCTCCATAAGCCGTCTCTAAAGGCGTTTCAGAGAATATGGCAGTACAGCCAACCGGCCTCACAACCGCAGACGATTTGTAACCACACCAGCCCAGGACCTCCACATCCAGCAGGTTCACCTCCAAGATCATCTGAGACCAGCCACTCAGACAGCTGCTGAAACAATTGGTTTGCATAACCAAACAATTTCTGCACAAACAGTCAGAAACCGTCTCAGGGAAGCTCAACTGCAGGCTCGTCGTCCTCATCGGGGTCTTGACCTGACTCCAGCTCGTCGCCGTAACAGACTTGAGTGGGCAAATGCTCACATTCGAGTGCGTCTGGCATGTTGGAGAGGTGTTCTCTTCACGAATGAATCTCGGTTTACATCTTTCAGGGCAGATGGCCGACAGCGTGTGTGGCGTCGTGTGGGTGAGCGCTTTGCTGATGTCAATGTTGTGGATGGAGTGGCCCATGGTGGAGGTGGGGTTATGGTCTAGGCACGCATCTGATATGGACAAAGAACAGGTGCATTTTACTGATGGCATTTTGAATGCACAGAGATACCGTGATGAGATCCGGAGGCCCATTGTTGTGCCGTACATCCATGAACATCACCTCATGTTTCAGCAAGATAATGCACGGCCCCATGACGCAAGGATCTGTACAAAATTTATGGAAGCTTAAAATGTCCCAGTTCTTGCATGGCCGGCATACTCACCGGACATGTCACCCGTTGAGCGTGTTTGGGATGTGCTTGACCGACATATACGACAGCGTGTACCATTTTCCACTAATATCCAACAACTTTGCACAGCCATTTAAGAGGAGTGGACCAACATTGACAGTCTGATAAACTCTATGCGAAGAAGATGTGTTGCACTGCATGAGGCAAATGGTGGTCACACCAGATACTGACTGGTTCTGAGTCCCCAGACCCCCAATAAAGTAAAAAAAAACTTCACATTCCAGGGTGGCCTTTTATTGTGGGCAGTATAAGGTACACCTGTGCACTACTCATGATGTCAGATCAGCATCTTGATGTGGCACACCTGTGAGGTGGGATGGATTATCTCAACAAAGCACAGGTGCTCACTATCACACATTTAGACTGATTTGTGAACAATGTTTGAGAGAAATGGTAATATTGTGTATCTGGAATGAATTTTAGATCTTTAAGTCCATCTCATGAAAAATGGGAGTAAAAACAAAAGTGTTGCATTTATATTTTTGTTCAGTGTGTGTTGTCTTGTATTTGTGGAGCAGACCTGATGCTGAACAGTCAGAAGTTTAAACCATCAACTCATTCATGTTTCTAGTTGTAGTTTGTGTCCATGTGCAGCAAGATTCAGAGAAGCTGGTGTAGTTCAGCTTTTGTCCAGATGGAGGTGCTGTAGTACTCATGGCAAAAGGTAGAAGTAAACGTAAAGAAGCTGCTGTGTTGAGTAAAAAAATTACATTTAGAGTTTGTGTTGTGATTTTATCCTGATTAGAATAAAAGACTGAGTCTCTGTTTTACTCAGGCTGAACTGCAGCATCTATTCTCAGGTGTGATCCCACTACTGAGCGGTACGGGGGTTTTGACCTGCTCCGTCTCCGACCTGGGCCGGTGCACCCCTCCTTGGTCAACCTGATGGTCCCAGGCTCCCCCAGGAGCACCATATCGATACCAAACTTAGTGCGGACACCTGATCAGCATAGTCCACAGCAGTACAGAACTCCTGAGCTCAA
Source organism: Nothobranchius furzeri (assembly GCF_043380555.1). Taxonomy (NCBI): domain Eukaryota; kingdom Metazoa; phylum Chordata; class Actinopteri; order Cyprinodontiformes; family Nothobranchiidae; genus Nothobranchius; species Nothobranchius furzeri. Next base: position 5,644,312 of record NC_091742.1, read on the forward strand.
ACGATCCTCCAGCCTCAACCTCCCAGTAGCTTGGATTACAGGCACGCGCCACCGCACCCGGTGTGGACCTGAGGAGCAGACAGGAGATTGAACTGTTAGATTATTTCACCAAGAGTCACATGAAAAACTGATGTCTCATCAGGTAACATTTAAATCACCTGTGAGTCTTCGGAGGAGGAACATTAAGCTCAATACTTTAACATCTAAACAAAAATGCAATCAAAACAAACTGCTCAGCTGGTGATGTGTAGATTCATCTTAACTTTCTAAACGTAGATTAAGTCCAAAAATGTCCTAATTTTTCTATATACTTAAAGGTTTTTCAGGCTGTGTGTATGTTTTTTATTTACTACATGATAAAAAATACTTAAATAAACTCAGCAGCAGTGACTAAATACTGATGATCAGTAATCAGTTTTTCATGTGACTCTTGGTAACATCATCTAACAGTTAAATCTCCTGTCTGGTCCTCAGGTACACACTGGGTGTGGTGGCGCGTGCCTGTAATCCAAGCTACTGGGAGGTTGAGGCTGGAGGATCGTTTGAGCTCAGGAGTTCTGGGCTGCTGTGGACTATGCTGATCAGGTGTCCGCACTAAGTTCAGTATCAATATGGTGCTCCTGGGGGAGCCCGGGACCACCAGGTTGGCCAAGGAGGGGTGCACCGGCCCAGGTCGGAGACGGAGCAGGTCAAAGCCCCCGTACCGCTCAGTAGTGGGATCACACCTGAGAATAGATGCTGTAGTTCAGCCTGAGTAAAACAGTGAGACTCGGTCTTTTATTCTCATCACAAAACTATTTTCTCCACACAGACACTCAGTAGGACATCTTTACAGGTGATTGAGTCTGTTTTATTATTTTCCAAAAAGAAAAAAAAACCTTCAGAAAGACTCTGTTACACTTATCCTGCAGCGCCTCCATCTGGATGACAGCTGAACAGCACCAGCCTCTCTGATTCCAGGTTTTAATAGAGTGTAAGCAGGTGTGTAACAGCTTCAGCTTAGACATCTCATGGGGCTTAAAGGAGATAAACAGTTGGATGTCATCTGCGTAAAGAGGGTAGGAGATTCCTTTGAAGTAGCTCAGGATGTGTTGAAGAGGAAGCAGAAAGGGGAGGAAGAGTAGAGACCCCAGCACAGAACCTTATGGGACACCATGAGAGAGGGATGTGGCGGAGGACCTAAACTTGAAGATGGCCACAGAGAAGGAACGCTTAGACAGATAGGAGGAGAAACAGTCCTGAGCAGGTCCTGAGAGGTCTACCCAGTCTCTCAGCCTCTCCAGTAGCAGGTGATGGTCAACAGTGTCAAAGGCTGCAATCAGGGTCCAGTAGGACCAGAACAGAACAGTCATCTGCATCACTGTGGGTCAGAAGGTCATTAGAGACCCTAAGAAGATCTGTTTCATTAGAATGAGCTCTACAAAACCTGACTGGAAACCTTCATAGATGTTATGTTCATCAAGAGCAGCTGTGAGCTTTTTAACAATAACCTTTTCCAAGATCTTGGAAATGGACAGAAGTTTAGAGATGGGTCTGAAGCTGCGGTGGAGGCAGGGGTCAAGACTCGTTTTTTTTAAGAAGTGGGTTTATTGTACACTGAACAAAAATATAAACGCAACACTTTTGTTTTTGCTCCCATTTTTCATGAGATGGACATGAAGATCTAAAATTCATTCCAGATACACAATATTACCATTTATCTCAAATATTGTTCACAAATCAGTCTAAATGTGTGATAATGAGCACTTCAGCTTTGCTGAGATAATCCATCCCACCTCACAGGTGTGCCACATCAAGATGCCGATCCAACATGAGTAGTGCACTAGTGTACCTTATAGCGCCCACAATAAAAGGCCACCCTGGAATGTGCAGATTTGTCTCACAGCAAAATGCCACAGATGCCACAAGCATTGAGGGAGAGTGCAATTGGCATGCTGACAGCAGGAATGTCAACCAGATCTGTTTCTCGTGCATTGAATGTTCATTTCTCCTCCATAAGCCGTCTCTAAAGGCGTTTCAGAGAATATGGCAGTACAGCCAACCGGCCTCACAACCGCAGACGATTTGTAACCACACCAGCCCAGGACCTCCACATCCAGCAGGTTCACCTCCAAGATCATCTGAGACCAGCCACTCAGACAGCTGCTAAAACAATTGGTTTGCATAACCAAACAATTTCTGCACAAACAGTCAGAAACCGTCTCAGGGAAGCTCAACTGCATGCTCGTCGTCCTCATCGGGGTCTTGACCTGACTCCAGCTCGTCGCCGTAACAGACTTGAGTGGGCAAATGCTCACATTCGATGGCGTCTGGCATGTTGGAGAGGTGTTCTCTTCACGAATGAATCTCGGTTTACATCTTTCAGGGCAGATGGCCGACAGCGTGTGTGGTGTCGTGTGGGTGAGCGCTTTGCTGATGTCAATGTTGTGGATGGAGTGGCCCATGGTGGAGGTGGGGTTATGGTCTAGGCACGCATCTGATATGGACAAAGAACAGGTGCATTTTATTGATGGCATTTTGAATGCACAGAGATACCGTGATGAGATCCGGAGGCCCATTGTTGTGCCGTACATCCATGAACATCACCTCATGTTTCAGCAAGATAATGCACGGCCCCATGACGCAAGGATCTGTACAAAATTTATGGAAGCTTAAAATGTCCCAGTTCTTGCATGGCCAGCATACTCACCGGACATGTCACCCGTTGAGCGTGTTTGGGATGTGCTTGACCGACATATACGACAGCGTGTACCATTTTCCACTAATATCCAACAACTTTGCACAGCCATTGAAGAGGAGTGGACCAACATTGACAGTCTGATAAACTCTATGCGAAGAAGATGTGTTGCACTGCATGAGGCAAATGGTGGTCACACCAGATACTGACTGGTTCTGAGTCCCCAGACCCCCAATAAAGTAAAAAAACTTCACATTCCAGGGTGGCCTTTTATTGTGGGCAGTATAAGGTACACCTGTGCACTACTCATGATGTCAGATCAGCGTCTTGATGTGGCACACCTGTGAGGTGGGATGGATTATCTCAACAAAGCACAGGTGCTCACTATCACACATTTAGACTGATTTGTGAACAATGTTTGAGAGAAATGGTAATATTGTGTATCTGGAATGAATTTTAGATCTTTAAGTCCATCTCATGAAAAATGGGAGTAAAAACAAAAGTGTTGCATTTATATTTTTGTTCAGTGTGTGTTGTCTTGTATTTGTGGAGCAGACCTGATGCTGAACAGTCAGAAGTTTAAACCATCAACTCATTCATGTTTCTAGTTGTAGTTTGTGTCCATGTGCAGCAAGATTCAGAGAAGCTGGTGTAGTTCAGCTTTTGTCCAGATGGAGGTGCTGTAGTACTCATGGCAAAAGGTAGAAGTAAACGTAAAGAAGCTGCTGTGTTGAGTAAAAAAATTACATTTAGAGTTTGTGTTGTGATTTTATCCTGATGAGAATAAAAGACTGAGACTCTGTTTTACTCAGGCTGAACTGCAGCATCTATTCTCAGGTGTGATCCCACTACTGAGCGGTACGGGGGCTTTGACCTGCTCCGTCTCCGACCTGGGCCGGTGCACCCCTCCTTGGTCAACCTGGTGGTCCCAGGCTCCCCCAGGAGCACCATATCGATACCGAACTTAGTGCGGACACCTGATCAGCATAGTCCACAGCAGCCCAGAACTCCTGAGCTCAAACGAACCTCCAGCCTAAACCTCCCAGTAGCTTGGATTACAGGCACGCGCCACTGCACCCGGTGTGGACTTGAGGAGCAGACAGGAGATTGAACTGTTAGATTATTTCACCAAGAGTCACATGAAAAACTGATGTCTCATCAGGTAACATTTAAATCACCTGTGAGTCTTCGGAGGAGGAACATTAAGCTCAATACTTTAACATCTAAACAAAAATGCAATCAAAACAAACTGCTCAGCTGGTGATGTGTAGATTCATCTTAACTTTCTAAATGTAGATTAAGTCCAAAAATGTCCTAATTTTTCTATATAACTAAAGGTTTTTCAGGCTGTGTGTATGTTTTTTATTTACTACATGATAAAAAAATACTTAAAGAAACTCAGCAGCAGTGACTAAATACTGATGATCAGTAATCAGTTTTTCATGTGACTCTTGGTAACATCATCTAACAGTTAAATCTCCTGTCTGGTCCTCAGGTACACACCGGGTGCGGTGGCGCGTGCCTGTAATCCAAGCTACTGGGAGGTTGAGGCTGGAGGATCGTTTGAGCTCAGGAGTTCTGGGCTGCTGTGGACTATGCTGATCAGGTGTCCGCACTAAGTTCAGTATCGATATGGTGCTCCTGGGGGAGCCTGGGACCACCAGGTTGACCAAGGAGGGGTGCACCGGCCCAGGTCGGAGACGGAGCAGGTCAAAACCCCCGTACCGCTCAGTAGTGGGATCACACCTGAGAATCGATGCTGCCAGTTCAGCCTGAGTAAAACAGAGACTCAGTCTTTTATTCTCATCACAAAACTAATTTCTCCACACAGACACTCAGTAGGACATCTTTACAGGTGATTGGGTCTGTTTTATTATTTAAAAAAATAAAAAACACTTCAGAAACGCTCTGTTACACTTATCCTGCAGCACCTCCATCTGGACAACAGCTTACTAGCACCAGCCTCTCTGATTGCTGAAGCTGCACGTGGACACAAACTACAACTAGATAATTGTCCTGTAAGCAGCAGTTGTGGGGAGAGAAATTACTTTTTGATGTCAGAAGATACTGGGCTGACTGGTTCTAGATGACTGAGAAGCAACAGCAGCACAAATAATCACTGGTTCCAGCCAAGGTCTGCAGAACAGCATCTCTAAACCACTACATGTTTAACCTTGAGGCAGATGGACTCCAGCAGCAGGACACCACACCAAGTTTCATACCTGTCAGCAACGAACAGGAAACTGAAGGAAGAGTAGGATCAGCATAACTGGACCATGAGAGATGGGAGAAAACTTGAAACTTAGAGTGATTATAAGTAGTCTGTATATTATCAGCAGCAGCACCCAGAGCGATCATTATTTTGGAGAAAAAAAAAAGAAAATTTTAAAGTTTTTGGATGGATTCAAGTTTTTATTTTGCCTGCAGCTGTTTAGTTTTCCACTATTAACTAAAAACTGAAAAAATGCTTAAATGTTATCATCTATCATAAAAATGTGCCACCACATCCAGAGTTAGACATGCATAAAGTGAAAAGATATTTGATGGACTACTTAAATCTACACTGCAGTGCATATTTAATTTGAAAAGTAAAATAAGGACTAAATGATTAAAATTCTATATTTTTAGACATTTCTTATCCTGAAATTAGTTTTATGCAGGTTTATTACTTTATTTAAATTGTATTTTTAATGAAAATGTGGTATTTTTCTTATTTCCAGTAGCACAGAAGGAATGCCCCATAAAGCAACAAAACAAAACTCATATACATATAGTGCAACAATGCGAGAATGTTTAGAAAAATGACGATTATAACTACTTTTTAAATATGTTGTTCATGGAATACATTTTATTTTAAGTTGTCCAAACAAACAAAAAGGAGTCACACATCTCAACATATATAAATACACAAATTTATCATAAAAACAGGCAAGTCAAGTGCAAACCACAACTGTTTTCAGTAGTTACGCAGATTCACAGAATGAAGTCAACCACAGGTATATAATAATAATAAAAAAGAGACTGGACATCAACCAAAATACCAGCTGCAGTGGAGTCACAACCCTTTTACGACTCGGTTCAAGTGCACTTTAATCATCCTCCGTCATCTCTTCTGTAACGTGAAAGACAACAGCATTGGGAATTTCGTTTGAATCAAGCTGGAAAGACGAGTCATGCCAACGCACATGACCTCTGGTCAGTTATCACAACGATGCATGCATATTAACATCTACGGCTTGATATTACTGGACAACAGTGATATGTTTGTTTCTGCTGAATTGAGTTGATTCCAGACCTGTTGATTATAAAAATCAGGCCTGGATTACACCTCAATCTGTGTGTGCGAAACCAAGCTAAATGCCTGTTACCTTCTCTTATCATGTTTGTGTGTGTGTGTGTGTCCAGGCAGCCTTTTAGCCCCCTGAACTGTAATGTCGTAAGTTAGTGATGTGCCTTCACTCTGCTGATATGGCCGAACGATTCATGTTGTGGATATAACCTGTTTTGACCTTGAAAGGTGTTGGGAGTAGAATGTATGCTATCTTTTATCCTCTGTGGAGTTGGTCCAGATGCTATAAGCATATAAATAAGACATCTTGTCCAGCAACGAGGAGATGCCCATTTGACCCTGGGAAGTAGAGGGAGGGGTAATCATGAGCCACGTCCCCCTCTACTGATAAATGGCTGTGAGAGGAGGTGATGTAATCCCAAAGGAGAAGAGGGGAGCCTGTGGGAGGTGCTGAGAAGAGGAAGATCATGTGACCAGAAGTGACCAGACATTGAGCCCCAGAAGCAGGGGGTGTTGCCATGGAGATGCACCCCTGAAGAATGCAGCAGAGAGGAGGAGGAGTGAGAATATAAAAGGGGTTGGGATAGACACACACGGGGGTGCGCTGTTGATCGGAAAAGAAATTTGGATCCCGCTGTGTCGGGATTTTGTTTGGATTACTCTTTTTTCATCTTTTTGGAATAAAACCTTGGTTTCTTATTGTGAGAAACTAAAAGGATCTACGTTGCCTGGGGCCTCTTTGTCGTGTAACCAGAAAAGGTGAGGAACTGGTTACTTAACATCCCACTCCAAGGTGTGGTTTAGGAAGAAGGAGAAGCAGAATGGAGTCATTAACCTGAGCGTACATAAGCTACAGGTGACTGAGGGTGTGTTGTGAGTAAACTGAGTCTCCCTTGAGCTGCATAAAGTTGATTTTGCCAGAATCAGTCTAGGTTAGCAGTGATTGCTAATCAGCTCCTACAGAGTGAGGGCATTTTAAAGAGTGGCTGTTTTTAACGCCCACACAAATACAAATACAAGTCAACCCTGAGACGTTAACATCTTTTGAAGAGTGAGGCTAGCCTGGGAAGATGACTTGTAACAGTTTCTTTCTCTGCGGCCCTTTAAATCAGATAACATCACATTACTATGTTTGCAGAAAATGTGCATCTTTCTGTTCACGGTGCATTGAAGGCTGATTACACAATAACAGGAGAAGCACAGCGTGTTGGAGGAAAATCAGCCAAACTGTGCTTTCACAGTTCAAGCTTTTACAATAAAAATCTGATTATTTACAAAAAAGTTTGATCACCATCTGGATAAGTTGCTTTTAGGATAAAGATTTCATATTTGTAACAATGCACTTCAAAAAACAAAATGTTTCCTACTTACATGATTATTTTCTAAATTATTTTGTTCTTTGTCTCAGTGAATCTGTTAGGAAAATAAACATCTTTGTTTGTTTCTTTCTTACTTATATTAATTCAGTATTTGACTTTGACTCACTGTTTGCAGGTTGATTGCTGATTGGCTGCACCTGGCGGTAAGGCGTTTCCTGTTTTCAGTGTTGCACTACGTGTAGCTGTTTGGTGTTTGGGGCTCGCTAAAACTGATTTAATTTCTCTGTACTAGGATATCTCTGAGTTATTGTAGCACATAAGTACGCTAAAACACACATTTTCTGATGTTCCACCTAGCTTTTAGGGAACCATTTGAGTTTGCACGCAGTTTATTTGGTGTTGAACAGTTTGCTCATCCAGTTAGCTTAGCCTCAGCACGGCTATGGCTACTTCTGTCTCTGCTTCTCCGTCTCCTATCTCTTGCTCTCTGTGTCAGATGTTTAGTTACTCCTCTGCCTCCTTTAGCGATAAGGGCAGGTGTAATAAATGTAGCATTTTTGTAGCTTTGGAGGCGAAGGTGTCGGAAATGGAGTCCCGCCTCCGCGCTGTTGAAAAACCCGTAAACAGCCATACCTACTTAGCTAGCGCGGGGCTAACTAGCTCAGAACAACCCTGTAGCGATCCTCCAGCAGAACCCGAGCAGCCGGGACCTCAGGCCGGCTGGGTGACGGTACGCAGGAAGCATAGAACCCAGCCCGTGTGTCACCACCAACCTGTCCACGTTTCTAATAGATTTTCCCCGCTCAGTAACGTACCCACTGACAAGCCGACTCTGATCATTGGCCGCTCTATAGTCCGAAACGTGGCATTAGAGGCTCTAGCAACCATAGTTAAATGTTTACCTGAGGCCAGAGCGGGCGACATTAAATCTTATCTGAAACTGCTGGCTAAGGATAAGCGTAAATACAGTAAGATTGTTGTTCACGCTGGCGGTAACGACACCCGGTTACGCCAATCGGAGGTCACTAAAATTAATGTTGCTTCGGTGAAAAAGTTTGCCAAAACAATGTCGGACTCCGTAATTTTCTCTGGCCCCCTGTCTGATCGGACCAGTGACGACATGTTTAGCCGCATGCTGTCCTTCAACCGCTGGCTGTCTAGGTGGTGTCCTGAAAACAACGTGGGCTACATTGATAACTGGAAAACTTTTTGGGGAAAACCTGGTCTGATGCGGAGAGATGGCATCCATCCCTCTTTGGATGGAGCAGCTCTTCTTTCTAGGAACATGGCCAGTTTTATTAGTCCTCCATGACAACCCAGGGTCCAGACCAGGAAGCAGAGTCGTAGTTCAACCCACCCCTCTGCAGCTTCTGTACTGTTACCCATCCACTACCCCATAGAGACAGTGTCCTGCCCACGGCCAAAATCACACAGATTAAATATCTGTAATATTGTAAATCTAATAAATATTAGAACAAATTCAACTGAGCAGAAAACTAGAAAATTTAAATGTGGGTTGTTGAACATTTGATCCATTTTTTCTAAAACTTTGTTAGTTAATGACTTGATCTGTGATAATCAGATCTCTTTGCTCTCTCTCACAGAATCCTGGCTGCAGCAAGCGGACTATGTTAGCTTAAACGAGTCGACTCCTTCAAATTATTTAAATCATATTGCTCGAAGTACAGGGTGAGGATGAGGAGTAGCAACCATTTTTCATTCGGACTTACTAATCAGTCCCTTACCAATTAATAGCTACAGTTCGTTTGAACATCTTACTCTTAGTTTTCCTAATCCAGATTGCAAGACTGTAAAACCACTCTTGTTTGTAGTTTTATATCGTCCACCAGGCCCTTACTCTGAGTTTTTGGATCAGATCTCAGATTTTTTTTTTAATCTGATTTGGTGCTAAATACTGATAAGGTCATTGTAGTGGGGGATTTTAATATTCATGTGGACATTGAAAATGATAGCCTCAATATAGCCTTTACTAATATCTTAGATTCAATTGGTTTTACTCAAAGAATACATAGCTCCACCCACTCCTGCCATCATACATTAGACCTTGTGCTGACTTATGGCATAGAGTGTGAGGAAATAACGATCTTTCCACATAATCCAGTCCTCTCGGACCACTTTCTGATAACCTTTGAGTTTTTTATAACTGAGTTCTCGAGACATGAAAGTAAATTTCACTATAGTCGGTCTCTATCTGAAACGCAGTTGCATCTTTCAAATCAACTGTTCCATCTTTACCGTCCTCAGCATCTCAGAGGCATGTAGTGGAGGGCAATATTTTCAGTTCTAGCCCCTCACAAATTGATGCCTTAGTTCATCATGTTAATTCCTCTTTACGTGTGGCATTAGATGATGTTGCCCCTTTAAAAAAGAAGGTAATTAGGGACAGGAAGTTGACTCCCTGGTTTAATTCTCATTTACGAGCCTTAAAACAAAACTCTAGGAAACTAGAGAGAACATGGTGCTCTACGCACCATGAGGAGGCCTACCTATCCTGGAAAAATAGTCTTGTGCTTTATAAAAATAAGCTTTGACAAACTAGAACTGCTTATTTCTCAGCGTTAATTGAGGAGAATAAGCATAATCCTAAATTTCTTTTCAGTACAGTTGCTAAACTTACACAGAATCATAGCTCTGAGCCATCTATTCCCTTAGCCCTCAGCAGCAATGACTTCATGGGATTTTTTACAAGTAAAATTAATTCTATTAGAAACAAAAATCTTTAGCATCCTCCCTAATGCGATTTCTTCTTCCTCAGTAAGTGAGGCAGCATCAGAGGTGACTGTAGAACCTCATCTGTGCTTGAACCGTTTTGATCCAGTTGAGCCTTCAGAGTTATCAAAAATATTAGCTTCATCTAAACCTTCAACTTGCATTTTGGATCCAATCCCAAGCAAATTATTTAAAGAAGCATTTCCTTTGGTTACTGCCCCCATTCTAAATATAATCAATCTATCCTTTTTTAAATGGATATGTACCACAAGATTTTAAGGTTGCTGTAATCAAACCTTCACTTAAGAAGCCTTCTCTGGATCCAGATGACCCAATGAATTATAGACCAATATCTAACCTTCCATTTTTATCCAAAGTCCTGGAGAAAATAGTGGCCATCCAAGTATGTGAGCATTTAAACACCAATGCTCTGTTTGAGGAATTTCAGTCTGGTTTTAGAGAGTATCACAACACTGAAACTGCATTAGTGAGAGTTATAAACGATATTCTCGTGGCCTCAGATAAGAATCTTGTGTCTGTTCTAGTCTTGTTAGATCTCAGTGCTGCCTTTGACACAGTTGATCACAATGTTCTTTTAGAAAGACTTGAACATGTTGTAGGGATCAAAGGAACAGCGCTAGGCTGGTTTAAATCCTAACCTGTCTAACAGATTTCATTTTGCAAATATACATGACAAATCGTCTTCATACTCCAGGGTTACTTGTGGAGTTCCACAGGGTTCAGTGCTTGGACCAATTCTTTTTACTATATATATATGCTCCCAATTGGTAAAATCATTAGACAGCATGGGATAAACTTCCACTGTTATGCTGACGATACTCAGTTATATTTATCCATTAACCCTGATGAACCTAATCGGTTGGGTAGATTACAGGCTTGTGTTGAGGACATAAAAAATTGGATGACTCTAAACTTTTTGCTTTAAAATCAAGACAAGACATAAGTTCTCATCTTTGGACAAGAAATCCAGAAAAGGAAATTGCTTAGTCAATCATCTGACCTGAATGGCATTACATTAATCTCCGAGAACAAAGTAAGGAACCTTGGTGTTATCTTTGACCAGGACATGTCATTCAAATCCCAGGTTAAACAGATTTGCAGGATTTCCTTTTTCCACCTTCGGAATATTGCTAAGATTAGAAGCATCCTTTCCAGGAGTGATGCTGAAAAACTAGTTCATGCATTTATTACATCAAGACTGGATTACTGTAATTCATTACTCTCTGGAAGTCCACAGAATGTAGTTAAAAGTCTTCAGCTTGTCCAAAATGCTGCAGCTAGAGTTCTGATGAGAATTAAAAAGAGAGATCATATCTCTCCTGTCTTAGCTTCCCTACATTGGCTACCTGTTAAATTCAGAATAGATTTTAAGATCCTTCTTCTCACATACAAAGCTCTTAATAATCAAGCTCCATCATACATCAGTGATCTGATTGTTCCATCCGTTCCTAACCGAGCACTTCGCTCTCAGACTGCAGGTTTACTGGTGGTTCCCAGAATATCTAAAATTAGGATGGGAGGCAGATCTTTTAGTTATCAGGCTCCTCTCCTGTGGAACCAGCTCCCAGCTTTAGTCCGTGAGGCAGACACCTTGTCTACTTTTAAGACTAGGCTTAAAACATTTTTATTTGATAGGACCTATGGTTAAAATCTGATGTTAGCCTAAATCTGGACAAGTGGGGGAGTAGAGGGAGGTGGAGTGTACAGTCGGTAAAGACGGCTCTCCCTTGCCCTGCCTCCAACATGCCTCCATCTAAATAGGACAGATTATCCAGAGTTATCTCTGTAGTTATGCTGCTATAGGCTTAGACTGCTGGAGGATACACTGACCACTTTTCACACTCTACTTCTTTCTTCTACGATCTGCTCTTTAACTGTATTATTTCCTGCTATTTCAGCTGTTAACTTTATTTTCTCTCTAAGTGTTTTTCTCCCCAGAAGAAGCTACAGTGATGTTCTGCTGAGCTGTGGTGGCCTCATGGGGGTCATCGTCTAGCACACTGCTGCTAACCACTTATTCTCCCTCTCCTGATAATAACTTTTTGCTTTCCTTGATGTTGGATGTGCTACTACTAGTTTACCCGTTTAATTATAGATCCACTAGGATAAATACAATAAAGTTTATCTCTCACCAAATAGAATATTTACTAAGAAATCACAATAATAACTATAGACACATTACTTTGTCTTTGTCTGTGTGTGTGTGTGTGTGTGTGTGTGTGTGTGTGTGTCTGTGTCTGCTCTGTCTTCTCGATCCCCAGTGAGTCATGGAGGATAGCTGCTTATTCTGAGCCAGGATCCTCTGGAGGTTTCTTCCTGTTAAAAGGGAGTTTTCCTCTCCACTGTCGCTATATGCTTGCTTAGTATGATGATTGCTGTAAAGTCACTGACACTAGTCAGTGACTTGATGCAATTTGCTGGGTTCCTTATATAGGAAACATTATTTCTGATTGGCTTTATGAACTGACCTGAATTGGAATGTTTATAATGTGAAGTGCCTTGAGACGACTCTAGTCGTGATTTGGCGCTATATAAATAAAATTGAATTCAATTGAATTGAATTAATTCTCATACGAGTGTGCAAAAACTGCAAAAGCAATAAAAAGTTCCTCAGATGGTAACACTTTAATAGAACCCACTTCTACTGAGCTTCACAGCCAATCACTACACAATTAATAAATATTTAGACCTTTCTTAAAGTTTATTTTATTTGCATCCTTAAAATCTCCTGCATGTGGCAGGAGCTTCAACAAAAGCTATAAAACTATTTATGTAATGTCTATTATTGGTTTGTAATTTTCAAACGGTGGCAACATTAAAGCATTACCACGTTTTTCAATAATTTATTCTATATGAACCTCAATGTCACACAGTGGATCAGAAATGGGATGCTTCCTGACCACTAAGCCACACTTCTCTTCATAATAAATGAAAAAAAAATTAAATTACAGAAAAGGGAAAGGTGATTTTGCTAAAGGAAAATGGTAAATTGGGTGATATAGTGATGTTTGATCGCTGCTTAATCAGTTCACAGATGGAGACCCAATCTTTTTCTTCAGTTGATGCACTCGCCTCTCTTTTGTGCTAAAATGGAAGGTAATGTGTAATTATGTGAAACTGAATGGATCAAAGAGGAGAAAACAGTACAACTGGACCTCCCTCTGCCTCCCTTCAAGTGGGTGAGCCCTCTCTTCCTCTCCCAGCCTTTCCTCTCTTTTCCTCCCCCCCTTTCTCCCAGCAGCGTCCTAAGCACCCAGCAGCTTCTTGACAAGGTAACCCGGCATGCTGTAGAGGAAGAGGCCCAGCATGATGAGTAGCAGCAGGGCTAGCACGACCTTGATGATCAGCCACTTGTAACGGTTGCAGACCAGGTAGCGGATGGCTTTCAGCGGGCTCAGGAACCACAGGAAGGTGGTGTCTGGGCGACTGCATGGGGGTAGATGGAGATTTCATGGGAGGAAAGTTAGGGGATGTGAGGGATGCATGCAGGTGGAGGGAGGGTTGGATTCATAAAGGGTAGTGGTTGGGGCAGAAATGCAAATGATGGTGGAAGGGTGAAGAGAAGTAGAGAAACCTGGCATCAGTATTTTAAAAGCCATCTTTCTGGTATTCATTTTAGGATGTCCTCGGGTGTTAGACATCAGATCATAAAGAAAAAAGCCTCAGGTTTCAATTAAAAACCTATCAGACTTCTGACTTAATAGCATCAATCAAAAAGATCTCAGGAAAAAAAATACATCAGACAAAAATGTCTCAGGAAAAAAGCAATCAGACTTAAAGGAATTGGGAAAAACAGCTTCAGGAAAAAAATATTTGTTAAACCACAAACCTTCAAGAATTTTTTTTGTCAAACTAAAAGTTGTCAGGAAAAAAGTTGTGAAACCAAAAGTTGTCAGGAAAAAAGTTGTTAAACAAAAAGGCTTCAGGAAAAAACAAGATGTCAAACCAAATGGTGTTAGGAAAAAATGTCAAAACAAAATGCTTCAGGAGAAAACATGTCAAATCAAAAGCTGCCAGGAAAAAAAATATTTCAAACCAAAAGCCTTGAGCAAAAAAGTTGTCTAAACAAAAGGCTTCAGGAAAAAAACACCTGTCTAATCAAAAGCTGCCAGGAAAAAATGATTTCAAACCAAAAGCCTTGAGGAAAAATGTTGACCAACCAAAAGGCTTCAGGAAAAACAAGATGTCAAACCAAATGATGCTAAGAAAATCAGACGTCAAACCAAAAGGCTTCAGGAAAAAATATGTCAAACCAAAAGCCTTGAGGAAAAAATTTGTTAAACCTAAAGGCTTCAGGAAATAAGTTGTCAAACCAAAAGCTGTCAGGAAAATATATGTCAAACCAAAAGCCTCGAGGAAAAAAATTGTAAAACCTAAAGGCTTCAGAAAAAAAGATGCCAAACCAAAAGTCTCGAGGAAAACAAGTTGTCAAACCAAAAGGCTTCAACATTTTTGGTAAGGCTTTTGGTTTGACAAGTATTTTCCTGAAGCTGTTTAACCTAATATCTTTTTGTCTGGTGTTTTTTTTTTCCCTGAGACCTTTTTGACTGACCCTATTTTGTTAGAACTCTGGTGGGTTTTTGAATGAAACCCGAGTCTTTTTTCACTATGGCATGATGGTGAACACCTGACACCATAAAATGTCCAACGTACATCTTGCAGTTGTGAGTTTTGTCACTACAGCATGCTTAAGGTTTACATCAATCTAATGTTTAAAAATAAGAGCAAACAAACCACATATAAACGCTTTGGTTTATGCAGAATGAATGTCAGTAAAAGTGGATGAATGGATGAATGACATGATGGATAACCAACCAGTGGCTCTAAAATGACCCTTTCTCTCTTTATATTGTTGATTTTCACAAATGCACTACATTTTTTTAACTAAAAAATAACTACACAAACTTGTAAATTGTTAAATATGATTGCTTTAAACTAATAAAGGCTTGCTTATTATTTTTCGGGCCATAAAAATATTACAATTCTATCTTCTTTTCACCTCACTGTCAGCAGAAAAGCATCAACAGAAAAGCATGGCTTGTGAAAAAGCTTTCATTGGAGTTCTTGTTTCATATTTGGGGAACGGTTAAAATCACTCAACAAGATTTAGACAGATCTGTTATCCTCTTCAATGCTTATAAAATACTGAAAATGTTAACCACGTGTAGCTTAAACACACACACACACACACACACACACACACACACACACACACACACACACACACACACACACACACACACACACACACACACAAAACCATAAACCTTTTCTCATGACATGTTTTGGGTTATATATAAACATCATTTAAAATTTGTACTTACTTCACCATTTTTAACAATAGGTTTGCTATATTTAAAATAGTTCTAATCATAATCACGTTTCACGTGATTATGATCAAGATCATCGATCCAAAGTTGTTATGGAATTGGGAAACACAATTTATACCCTTTACATCACAGGAAGGCTGCAGTGTGGCTTTTCAAAATAAAAGCTTCTTGTAGCACACGGGAAGCATAACTTATCTGGGAACACGATGATCTGTGTTTATTTTAGCAAAGTTACCCCCCATAGCAGCTTGTTTTAAAGGAGTTCTTGGTAAATGTGCACTTTGATAACTTTTTGGCTTTGTTCTTTTTTATTTTGAAAACACCTAAAACATTCACATTTTAACACGATTGCGGACTCCAGAGCTGCAGTATTTAGAAAAGACTGAAATTTGTAGAATACTTTAAAAGATCAAATTTAGTTTTATCATCCAACATAAGAAAGCCTAACAACAGCCTATTTAACTTGTTAGTTTCTACTCCATTAGTCAACAATAAAAAAAAAACACACGAAGAAATTGTGGTCAGCGTGTATAAAATATGTTTTTCAGAAGCAATTATATTGTAAATAAAAGTTTTGAAAAATATTGTTTGACCTTTAAAACGTTAAGGAGGAAGATCAGGTGAGTAATTTGCATCAGTAGTCTCAATGCTTTTTTTCTGACCTGATAAAGCTTTTTAGATGATAAGAAAAATATTTTCAAGTGTCCGTCTCAACCGTTTACCCCAAATAGTTGATATGTGTGAGATAAATTCGGTCGCAGAAGTGACAAGAGCTATGGAGACAGAGAAGACTGTTCTAGGGCAGTTAAAGACAGAGTCAGCCTAAATTTGGAAAAAGAAGAGCAGTAAAGACAGCTGAATCCATCAGAGACAGTGAGGACGGGCAAGAGGCTACCAGCGCATCAGGCCCCCAGCATCTTCTTGACAAGGTAGCCAGGGATCGAGTAGAGGAAGAGACCCAGCATGAGCAGCAGCAGCAGCAGCCCCAGCGTCTTGAGGATCAGCCAACGGTAGTTGCGCCAGATGAAGTAACCGATGGACTTCAGAGGGCCCAGAAACCACATTAGGCTGGTGTCCGGACGACTTTGCAGGGGGGAAAAAAGGAGGGAAAGAGGGAGGAAAGAGGAATTCCAGGGAGGCAAAGAGATTGAAAAGGGTGAGTCACGTGCACAGAGAAAGGGAAAGGTATGAGGGGAGGGAAGAGACAGAGGTGAAGAGGTGGTGGGAGGAGAAACGAGTGTGTAACAGCGACCGCTGTGATTTTCAAAAATCCTGCAGAAACGGGGTCTTTTTTTTCAGAAAGAAAAACAGTTTTGCATTTTCAAACTAAATTTATGTTATGTGTGTGCAACATCTCACTTCGGTTTCTCCAGTGGATCAGGCTCGTTCCGTCCCAGACCCACAGCACTTTTCTCTGCTTCCTCTCCCGTCACCAGGTGGAGCTCAGCCTCAACTTTTCCCTGCAAGCATCAGTTTCCTGTTGAACGCCCTTCTGTCTCACACAGGAGCTTTTCGTTATATTTATATTTTACAGCTTTTACGGAATATCTCACCGTGAGCTCCATCTCATCATTCTCATCGCGAGCCACAAAAGGCCACCATCCTTTGACTCTTTTCTGTTTGAAGATGGAAATAGTGGGCAGCTCCTGCTCATTTCGAATCATGTCAATGGAGCATTGCTTAGCGGTCTTGGCGCCTCGGGGGAACCTGTTCAGGTCCAGCTCAATCGCACCTGGAGGCGATAAGTAAAGCACTTTTACAAAATCATTTGTCTGGTCCAAAGACTTCCCAATAGAGCCACTTTTTACAAAAAATCAGGAAAAAAAAACTCTTGGCACAGATTCCTAAAACCCTCACCCAGGAAGTCATCAGCAGAGAAGTGGTCTGCATCCCAGACCTGCAGTGTGAGGCGAGGAGGGATCTTGTATTCAGTTTCATCCCAGGAGAACATGGACTCCTTCTTAGAGATGACAATCTTCTCCTCAGCCACCAGGTAGTCGAAAGGGAAGACGAAGCGCCAGTTAAAGTTGCCCTCACCAGTCAGGGAGTGGTAATGCACGTCTGTGTCCTGTTTGTCTTCCTGCTGTCCTTTAAGCCATCTATGGAAGCGGTAACAGAGACAATAGAGAAACCAGCCTCCAATGTAGTAATTAATCAGATTTTGTGGCTGGATTCTGCAAAGCATGCACAACAACACAAAGAAACTTGCAAAGGTTGATCATTTACTTGATATTTATGCAGTGGTTTCTATAAAAGTATCAGTCCTAACAACAGAGATGACGTTATAGATGAATCGCAACGCATAAAGTGGCTTTCGTGTGTTTTTTAATAATTTCTGTGTACTTTTTTAAACACTCCTGATTTAATGATGAAATTTCACAATAAAACAGCAGCCAAGGATGTGAGCTTGAAAAATATGGCACTATAAATATTGATTCAGGATGTTAATGAAAGAAGTTCGTCTTTGATGCAGGGTTTAAAAGTTCAAATTAAGCTTGAAAGCTTGGGGATTCTTTACGAGGCTGTTTCATTAACAGTTGAGTGAGGCTGGCTTCATGAGTCAGGGGGGAACGGAAGAGCTGCCCTCTCAGTCGTCAAAAGCAATACACATGAATCTGGAACGCCGGCTGAAGCTAGAGTTCTGCACTAATAAGCTGCTAGGATTTGGTAACTGAGATGCTCAAAATTGGCTGGGAAGAGAGAAAAAGAATCAGGGAGATTTATTTCTGGATTGGAACAATTTTAAGAACGTGCCAGATGTCATGTGACCCAGTAGCGCAGGAGTGGGAAACCCTCCTCGAGGGCCGGTGTCCTGCACGTCTTTGCTCCAACACTTCTGGTTCAGTGGTTGGTTCACCTGTTCTGCAGCTCATCAAGCTTTGCAGAAGCTTGTTAATCACCTGCTGATTGAAATCAGGTGTGATGATGCAGGGTTGAAACTAAAATATGCTGGATAGTGGCCCTTGATGGACCAGGGTTCCCCACTCCTGCAGTAGCGGAATCGTCTGTGCACACTCAATGGCCACTTTATTAGGTACACTTATTCAACTGCTTAACACGATCAGCCAGTCACATGAATGCATTTAGGCATCTCTCTGTATCAGACAAGCATGTCTGAGAGTTTCTGAAACAGCTGACCTATTGGGATTTCACCCTCTGTTGGGTTTCCATTACTGGTGAACATCCTGCCTTGTTTCAATGCTTCAAGCTGGTAGTGGTATAATGGTGGGGGTGATCCTCTTTTTCCCACTTTGGACCCCTTAGCACCAACTGAGCCTGGCTTAAACACCTAAGTATTGTTGCTGACCAAGTCCATCACTTTGTGACCACAATGGACCCACCTTCTGATGGCTACTTCCAGCAGGATAATGCACCATGTCACAAAGCTCAAGTCACCTCAGATGACAATGGCCCAGTCCCAGTACTTGCACGTCAACCCTTGGGCCATTCAAATGCGCGTTTTTGGCCAGGGGTGCGAGTTAATAGGGTGTCCTGATTCTCAAGTGAGGAAGGTGACCACGCCCCTTTTGCACACTTAATCTGCACTTTACCCAAGTTAACATCAATGTGGTTGTTAAGCAAGGGTATTACCCACAATCCACTGCTGTGTGGGAATTCTGAGAAGAAAGCAGAGCAATGGCTCAAGTGCCTTTTTTGAAATATGTATTTTATAATGATTAATGATATTTATTCATGCTCTGAGTGTTTTAGACAAAGATTTATTGTAAACAGCAATGAATGTAAATTTTGGCAAATAACTGTTTTAAAGTTGTTTATAAAGATTTTGAAAAAGTTGTACAAACAGCAACTGGTATCCCAGCATGCATCACGGTCGATGACGCAGTGTTCCTTGTCCTAATTCAGCCCACTTGTGGACTACTCACTCAAAGCCTTACTGCACACTTGTGCTAAGCGCACTTCAAAGAAGGGCACAGTACGAGTATTGGGATTGGGCCAACGAGTTCGCTGAACTCCAGCAACCTCCGCAGTCACCAGATCTCATCCAGCTCAAAACTTTTCAAATGTGGTGCAATGAAGTGATGGGTATGCAGTTGGCAAATCTGCAGCAGCTGCATGCGGATCTGATATCATTTGAATCAAAAATATCTAAAGGATGTAAGGAACACCTTCCCAAATAGGTGCCAAGAAGAATGGAAACATCTCTGAAGGCAAATGGCAGTCCAACCTGGTACCAATATGGTGTGCTTAATAAAGTGGCCAATGAGTATCACAAAAATGGTTCCATCTGAAACATCCCCAACTCTAATGTTCCAGTCATGATGGTGAAGATTAACCCTCTGATGATGCGGTCTTCCATTTAGTTTTATATTTTCCTCGGGGTTGTTTAAAGATGGCACCCTGTTTGTTCTGGAAAAGCCAGGATGTAACTCATCCACAGCTGACAGCAAATCATCTGTGGAAAAAGTTGAGTGGGGTTGAGTAGAGTACTTCTAAGTATGTTACCTGCAGCAGACAGTGGTCAGAACGGTCGCTGTTTTGGAGAACCACAGAAACATTTATGGGATGGAGTCAAGCTGTTTTGCATACAGTTGTTTGGTTTGCCTCTTTTTTCTCAGCCCAGGAATATTTCTCTGCTGACCGTATACTCTTGGGTTTGTGTTAAAATGCAGAAAAATAAACGTCTCTCCACCCCAGGTGGATTCCACTGATCAGCGGTCACTGTTACATAGCTCTGTTTGGTTAGGAACTTTGTGACAACGTAAACATGAACTCAAAAGGGTTAAAAATCATAATTTTCATAAAAATTTGAGTTGTCCTAAATGGTGCAAATTGCTGGGAGAAATTTAACTCCACCTTGACTGCTGCCTACTGCAGGTAAGTCATTGACTGCTACTCCAAACAACCCTTCAAAAGAACCGGTCTATTGCGTCAAGGCTTGCAAGAGTGGGGAAACAGCAGAAAAACTAAGTATTAATACATTGCATCCTAAATAGATCAAATCCAGGCTGCTAAATGGAAATTTTGTCAAAAGCAGTTAAAGCTTCCTCATACAGGCATGCACACAAATCCCAAGCACTTTGCCAAAAACATCTTGATCCATGATCTTAATGATTTTGTTAGTTGGTGCATATTCAACCGGTCTGTTAGTTTACTCACTGATGTGACTAAAGCAGCCGTTCAACAAAGAATGCATGAACCACACTATCTGCTAGTTAACCCTTTAACTTCCTCACCGAGAAAAAAAGCAATGAAAACATTCCACTCTGCATTTTTTTTATTTGGGGCAATGAGGACTTTAGTTTTATGTAAATTCATAATATTAATAATATGCTAGTTGTAATGATATTAAGGTACTAATAATGCAAAATTACAATGTTACGCTTTTTTTTCAAATAACTCCAAATCATTTAGAATTATTTTGTTTTACTATTTTTTTTCTTGTTAAAGAGACAATCAGTAGTTTTTACCTTTAACCTCTGGAAACATCTATTGTTGAAAATGAATAAAATGATGTCTAGTAGCTGAAAAATATTGGTGGCTTTGTACCATTTCACTATAAAACCTGGGTCTAAAGTACATGGGTGCGGGTCTAGCGTCTCTGGTAGATGCCATGTTTCCTTCTGGTCAGCTAGGGGTCCTGTGCCTGTTGATGATGTCACACTAGCTGATTGGCTGGACTGACGACTTACAGAATTTACTTTACCATGTTCAAAAACTAGTAAGAAACACAAATTTAACAACAAAACGGCTAAACTCTTTCCAAAACATACATAAAAGAAGGGAATTGAAAAAGAGATGCAATTATTTGGCTGAGCAGTATTGTCATAGTCATAGATCTATGACATCATCGGCAGGCGTAAGCCTCCCGAGCAGAGCCGGAAACTACGACTGCACTGCAGTCTCGAATGGAATTAACTAACGGACCATCAAAGTCTAAGGAGTCACGCCGAGGTTGCATGCTTGCATAATTTAGAGTCATGCTTTTTAAACTAGCAACAGTCAGAAGGATATGGTGTAAAACTACCCTGAAACGTAGGTATGTACTGACCCCTAGTGGCAGGAAACTACACACTGCCACTTTAAGTTAATCTAATGTTTCAATGAGATGTAGTGACTTTAGACATGCTCTGTCAATAGGGTGAGCAGAAAGGCAAATGATTTTAAAGTAACTAAATTGTTTTTTAATCTGTAAGCTAGAGCTTTAACATTGATCCCAATTGTTGAGTTAGCAACTTGACCAGTTTCAGCCCTCTGCTGGCCAGATACTGAACTTACCAGTTTTGTGGAGCTGGTAGTGACCCTTTGCATCGATGTCACTTAATCACGTGGGTCCACCATGGTGGACGGCAAAAGCATGTAAACAGTGAGCGACACGAGTACTAAACAAAGGGAAAAGTAGAGCCTGAAATTGTTTTTGCGATCAAAACCAAAACAAAACTCCTCCAGCATTCCTTCCACTAGTTCATGCCCAGTTCAGTTATCAGAAGAAGTAGCGCATCTAGCGGGGCTCATAGAGAGCGGTATGCTAACTAGCTTACCAACGTTAGCTTACGTTCTCTCTGCAGCTGTTCACCAATGTAAACATGTTGCTGACTTTGCCTAAATTCACCCCTCTGGATTTATAACATTATGTTACAAACAGCGTTTCACTTTACACCAAAGCTGATTTTTAAAAAGTCCGGATCCCTACCAGCTTCTGTTGCTGGTGGTGGTACCGGGTTCAGCTGCTGCTCTCACACCGGAATGAGAAGATCTCTGGCGACGCTCATGTAAATAAATAACGTAATTTTAACACACGTAATCATACATTGGAGCTTTAATATTGTTAATAATTGTCTTGCTTTACACTATAGTGGATGGCGCGCAGCCTCCGTGGTGAAATACCCATCCATCAGGATTATCAATAACTTGTATAAACACATCACATTTATCCCTGTCCCTGTCTTCCTCGTGAAATAAATGAACGTTAATCTTTCCCATTAAAAACATGTTCGCTGCAAATCTGAGGGATGCTAGCCCGCTTGATTGATCGCTGCAGTTCATCTCCGTCCTCAGTCTCCATCAAAGTTATTTAAAAGAAAAAATGAGTTTAGTTTACATCCTTGTCTCTTAGTGCAGCCGACCACGCCGCAAGCTGAAACCATTTTACTGTCAAATCAACTAAACAAAAGCTGTAAAAGGCTACAAACTGGCTTGTTTTGACTACCTTCACTGGAGTTTCAATGGGTGTAAATGGTCTTTTTGCCGTCCATCATGGCGAAGGGGGCAGTCACATGAGTGGCGTGACGTCACATGTAAAGGGTCAATAGCAGGCTGCAGTAGGGTGGTTTACATCACTCATAATTCCACTTTCAACCATTAGGGTGGAGGAGCAGGAAACTGCTCAGTGTTACTTTAATTTCATCACCCAGGAACATGAATGTATTCTGATGTCTCAGTTATTGATGAGAGGTTTGGATCAGAAAGAGGAAGCAGGTGTAAGAATCCAAACCTTTGGTGTACAATAAGTTTTCTTTACACACTTTGTGCTTCATAAAACCAATCAGTCATGGTCTCATCGCTGCAGCCTGCATAGATATTATTGCTGCCCAGAGTTTACTACCTTCTAATGAAAACTTCCAGCATGATGCATGCTAATGGTAGTCACAGCAGATTTACTTCATGCAAATGGCTTTATTGCCTCCATCACCGGTTCTGAATTGATGCTTTAATGATTAGAAAGAAAAGTTTCTGAAGAATGCTTTAATAAAGTGCTTGGTGAGTGTACAGTACAGTATGGTATGCTTCCATGCATGTTTAAACATCTTAGAAAAAAATCAGTGTTTTAAAAGTACCAGTGCAGTACAGGACCAAACAATGATTCCAACTTTGTAAGTAAAAATAAAGCAACATGGAGGAGGGGGACAATAATAACATTTCATAGGAAATTATATATAAAAAAATTTACTGTACATTTTTTATGGTATATTTTAGCTGTTGTAAAGATATTTTTGTTTATGTGCAAAAGTTATAAATAGTTATACCCTACCCATTTCTGGATGGCCATAATTTGGAGCCCATAATTAGCAGGCCTGATGAGCTAACCGCTAGTCCAAGTGCAGCATAGACCAAAGTCAGCCATCTTACAAAAGTTCTAGTCTCCAGAAGAACACAGTCAGTTTCACATCCTGAGTCCCTGGATTCACTGGATGTGCTGTTTTGTGAATAAACAGATGACTCCATGTAAATGTGTAAAATCAGTGTCACAGAAATTGTGAAGCTCTATGAAACATCACATGAATGATTAAACATTTGAAGATCAAAGTTGTTTTAGGACTGCAACAATACTCATTGTTCTTGATTGGTCACTGACTAGCCGTTAGCTCATCAGTCATGCTCCTGCGACATGTAAAATAATAATATATGTATTTTTAAAAGTTCTAAACTTCTGAAATACAGTTAAGAGGTTAAAGACTTTGTTGAAAATTGAAACTCTTAAAAAAGATTTTTAATTCAGACTAATTATTAAGCCTCTATTCAGAGCACTAAACTAAATACTGCACCCTCTTTGCAACAGAGGAAGCCTGTTTTAATCATTTCTGCATGTTGTGATGCTAATAAACTAGAAGATAATTGTAGTCAGGCACTTACAGGGCTACCAACGTCTGTAAAAATCTACGAGTGAGATGTTTTTCTTTTATGTATACAAGTGAAACTAGAAAGATTAGAATATGGGGCTAAAGTACATTTATTTCAGTGATTCAACTTAGACTGTGGGACCATCTAAAGGCTAAGAAACCCCTTGCAGGTGTTTTGGATCAATTAGATTAGAGTGTGACTCTTTGAGCCTAGAATATTGAACTTTTTCACAATACTTACATTTTTTGGGCTTTTCACAAGCTATAAGCCATAATCATCACAATTATAACAAATACAGACTTGAAATATCTGGTTTTGCATGTAATGAGTCTAACTCGTATATTAGTTTAATCTTTTGAGTTGAATAAATAAAATAAAGGAACTTTTGCACCTTATCTCATTGTTTGAGTTCCACCTGTATGTGTGAAAAATCACATATGGTCATATTTATGATGGAAAAATACTTTTTGTCTTCATGCATCTGGAATAAACCACCCCAGGTTGTGAAAAACTGTATACTAATTGTGTCATTTTTACCAAACTTTTGTCAGTGCTCTTCCCCTAGGTACCCGGTGAAGGAAATAAGCACATGCCCCGTATGCCCAATAGCCAGTCTGGCAGTTGTTGTAGGGGCGTGTGTATGGTAACATAGCACTATGTATGTCAGATAGATTTTGTTTTTTGGCGTGAGATATTGGAGATGTGGTGTGAGAGTGTGTGAAGACCATCAGATGCGTTAGTCTTACGCTCATTGTGTGGATGCTAGCAGCATTTATATTAAATGTGTTGTGTTTTTGGTGTACTCGTGTTAAGTTAATGTCTTTGTTGCACAAAATGAAAAAAAATAATAGGGTTGGACAGTTTTAATCTTAAATTTGCTCATGTGGTTTGGTCCCTACTGCACTGGTTTCTGTGTGCTGGCAGAGGTGATGGCATCAATCCAGGTTTGCGTGCTGCACAGTTAAACAAGAAGGGTCACGGTAAAGGGCTTCACAAGGAGGAAAGCAGGGAATTTCCACGAGCCATGCGATGGAATCGTGTGTTTACCCCCTGACATAGATGTCAGACATCTTCTCCCCTGTCATGAAAGCATCGTCCTCTAGAATTACGTCATCAGTGTTCCAAATAATAACACGAAGCTCAAAGCTAGACGCCGGCAGAGTATTGAGAGAGAGGACGACAGACAGGAGACACACCACAAACAGAAAACAACACAAACACGCACACAGAAAGAAAAAAATGGAAACAAAACGAAACAAAAAAATAATGGTTAACAGCAAAAAACCACACATACAGCTCACACCCACGGGATGAGGCTAGGCTGCCTCATCCCGCTGTACCTACCCCCTCACAAATATGTCACTGGACTTTTCTCCAGTGAAGTAATCATCGTCCTCCAGTATTACTTCGTCTGTATTCCAAATAATCACCCTGAGCTCATATCTAGTAAAGGGAGGAGGAAGGAACACATAGTTGCACTTATATTTGTCTTTAAAATGTGTATAAATCTATAGTTAAACACTCACCAAAAATTAGGCTAGGGTTAAAAGTTCAAATTCTTTTGACAAATACTTTGTTATAGCCGTCGTCGTCGTCTTCCTCCGCTTATCCAGGTCTGGGTTGCGGGGGCAGCATCCCAACTTGGGAGCTCCAGACCGTCCTCTCCCCGGCCTTCTCCACCAGCTCCTCCGGCAGGACCCCAAGGCGTTCCCGGACCAGATTGGAGATGTAACCTCTCCAAAGTGTCCTGGGTCGACCCGGGGGCCTCCTGCTGGCAGGACATGCCCGAAACACCTCCCCGGGGAGGCATCCAGGAGGCATCCTGACCAGATGCCCAAACCACCTCAACTGGCTCCTTTCGATCCGGAGTAGAAGCGGTTCTACTCCGAGTCCCTCCTGAATGTCCAAGCTCCTCACCCTATCTCTAAGGCTGAGCCCGGCCACCCTACGGAGGAAACTCATTTCGGCCGCTTGTATCCGCAATCTCGTTCTTTCGGTCATTACCCAAAGCTCATGACCATAGGTGAGGATTGGGACGTAGACCGACCGGTAAATCGAGAGCCTGGCTTTCTGGCTCAGCTCCCTCTTCACCACAACAGATCGGCTCAGCGTCCGCATCACTGCAGATGCTGAAAGAATCTGCCTGTCGATCTCCCGATCCTCCTACTCTCACTCGTAAACTCCTCCACTTGAGGTAGGACCTCTCCCCAGACCCGGAGTTGGCAAGCCACCCTTTTCCGGTCGAGAACCATGGTCTCAGATTTGGAGGTGCTGATCCTCATCCCAGCCGCTTCACACTCGGCCGCGAACCTACCCAGCAAGAGCTGAAGGTCAGAGCTGGATGAAGCTAGGAGGACCCCATCATCCGCAAAAAACAGAGACGAGATTCTCCTGCCACCAAACTCGACACACTCCACACCATGGCTGCACCTAGAAATTCTGTCCATAAAGGTAATGAACAGAACCGGTGACAAAGGGCAGCCCTGGCGGAGTCCAACCCTCACCGGGAACAGGTCCGACTTACTACCGGCTATGCGGACCAAACTCACGCTCCTCTGGTAAAGGGACTGAATGGCCCTTAACAGAAAGCCACCCACCCCATACTCCTGGAGCGTCCCCCACAGGGTGCCCCTGGGGACACGGTCATAAGCCTTCTCCAAATCCACAAAACACATGCGGATTGGTTGGGCAAACTCCCATGCCCCCTCCATCACCATTGCAAGGGTATAGAGCTGGTCTACAGTTCCACGGCCAGAACGAAAACCACATTGCTCCTCCTCAATCTGAGATTCAACTATCGATCGGACCCTCCTCTGCAGTACCTTGGAGTAGACCTTTCCAGGGAGGCTGAGGAGTGTGATCCCCCTATGATTGGAACACACCCTCAGGTCACCCTTCTTAAAGATGGAGACCACCACCCCGGTCTGCCACTCCACAGGAACTGCCCCCAATGAACACGCAATGTTGCAGAGATGTGTCAACCATGCCAGCCCTACAACATCCATAGCCTTGAGATACCCAGGACGAACCTCATCTTCCCCCGGGGCTCCGCCGCTGTGTAGTTGTTTGACTACCCCAGCAACTTCTGCCCCTGAGATTGGACAGTCCGTCCCCAGGTCTCCCGGCTCTGGTTCCTCCTCAGATTGCGCATAGGTGGGATTGAGGAGCTCCTCAAAGTATTCCTTCCACCATCCGACTATAGCCCCAGTTGACGTCAGCAGCTCCCCATCCCAACTGTAAACAGTGTGAGCGAGTTGCTGCCTTCCTCTCCTGAGGCGCCGGACAGTTTGCCAGAACCTCTTTGGAGCCGATCGATCATCTTTCTCCATGGCTTCACCAAACTCCTCCCACACCCGAGATTTTGCCTCGGCAACTGCCACTGCTGCACCCCGCTTGGTTATCCGGTACCTGTCTGCTGTCTCCGGGGACCCACAGACCAGCCACGCCCTGTAGGCCTCCTTCTTCAGCCTGACGGCTCCCCGAACCTCTGGTGTCCACCATCGGGTATGGGGGTTGCCACCACGACTGGCACCGGCCACCTTGCGACCACAGCTAGCAACAGCCGCCTCAACAATCGCAGAGTGTAACAAGGCCCACTCGGAGTCAATGTCCCCCACTGCTCTCGGGAGGCGGTCAAAGCTCTGCCGGAGGTGGGAGTTGAAGACTGTCTTAACAGGTTCTTCTGCCAGGCGTTCCCAGCAGACCCTCACTATGCGTTTGGGTCTGCCAGGTCTACGCGGTATCTTCCCCTGCCATCTGATCCAACTCACCACCAGGTGGTGATCAGTTGACAGCTCAGCTCCTGTCTTCACTCAGGTGTCCAAAACATATGGCTGCAGGTCAGATGATACGACTACAAAGTCTATCATCGACCTGCGACCTAGGCTGCCCTGGTACCAAGTGTACCGATGGGCATCCTTATGTTCGAACATGGTGTTCGTTATGGCCAAACTGCGGCTTGCACAGAAGTCCAATAACGAAACACCACTCGAGTTTAGATCAGGCGGGCCGTTCCTCCCAGTCATACCCCTCCAGGTCAAGCTGTCATTGCCCACGTGAGCATTAAAGTCCCCCAGCAGGACAATGGCGTCCCCTGATGGAGCACTATCTAGTACTTATCCCAGGGACTCCAAAAAGGTTGGGTACTCTGAACTGATATTTGGCCCATAAGCACAAACATCAGTCAGGACTCGTTCCCCGACCCGAAGGTGCAGGGAAGGTACCCTCTCATCCCCCGGGGTAAACCCCAACACACAGGCAGCGAGTCTTGGGGCTAACAAAAAGCCAACCCCAGCCCTCCACCTCTCCCCGGAGCAACTCCAGCAAAGGAGAGTGTCCAACCCCTCTCAAGGATTTGGGTTCCAGAGCCAATGCTATGTGTCGAGGTGAGTCCGACTATATCTAGCCGGTACCGCTCAACCTCTGCCACAAGCTCCTGCTCCTTCCTCGCCAGCGAGGTGACGTTCCATGTCCCAAAAACTAGTTTTCTTGTCCGGGGATCGGACCGCCAAGGCTCCCGCCTTGGTCTGCCACCCGATCCACATTGTTATAGCCATAAATAAATCTTTCTGACTGATTTATTTTTACCACAACTTTATATTTTATAATTAGAAATGACGATATTAAAAACATCCACGTTTTACTCCTCCTATCGGTGTGTACCTCTTTGGTTTCCGTGGCGATATGTCGATTGCAGGTCCAGGAGCAGGCATGTCCATGGGAAACATGTCGACCCACATCTCAATCCGACCCTTCATGGGAAGAACATTATTTGTGATGATTAAACTGCTTTGTTTGATGGTTAAACATGGGGACTGCCTCCTACCTGTTCGATTCCAGGTTTGTCAGGGTTCAGCAGGGGTCTCGTCTCCACGTGTTCAGGAACAAGCTTGCAGCCAACTCTGGGGATTTCCTCCCAGTGGTTCAATACTGTCAAGGCTAAATGCTCCTCGGTTTGCTTTTTCAGACCTGAGGGATTCAAACCAAAACAAAAGGGGATGAAAAGAGGAGAAAAACACAAAACAAAACATCAAAGTGCATGAAAACATGACATCAATTATATAGTAAAAAGTTTCTTAAATCAGAGGCAGTCAGTGTGTTTACATGTACATCTAAGTTGATCCGGGATACTAAGCTGGGAGTCTTTATCCTAGCCTACATGCACGTTAGAAAACCAAACTTCAAAATGCACAGTTGTTAGTGACATGTTGTTATTTTTATGGTTAGCTTATAACAACACAGAAAGTAAACAAACACTGGCAGGCGTGAAGCAGACGTTAAAACAGGGAAAGCACATAGCCGAAGGAATGAATTGACAAAAGCAACACGGCAGCACAGCTTATTTGGTACAGTACTATCTGGTGGTGTTACGCAAGTTAAATTGTGTCGATGATATTATCAGAAGATTGGTTCCTCTGTCTCGTTACCAGAAGTTACCGGTTTCAGCTCGACTGAACTGTTTACATGCAGATGCAGTCGCGTTATCTGGGTGCTTCCGCCCAGTGAGAACCAGTCTGCCTTCAGCATGGCTAACTCCAGAGGTGCGGACTTGAGTCACATGACTTGGACTCGAGTCAGACTCGAGTCAGTGTTTTAATGACTTTTGATTTGACTTGATAAAATCTATAAAGACTTACGACTTGACTTGGATTTGAACACCAATGACTGGCGACTTGATTCGACTTATATCTGTTGACTTGATGATGACTTGAGCATATTTGGTTTTTTAGCACAAAAATGGCCCGACATGGACAAATATCATAAATCCCTCTTCGTCCTGGGTTTGAGTTTGTTCTGCTAAATGCAGCAGCACTTTGTTTACAATCAGTTTCAGTTGCACTTTGTGCTTGTTTGGGCAAATAAATTAAGCTTTAAGAAGATTTATTTCTGGACTTTATTTATTATCATCGTTATTAAATTGAAGTTGGAAAAATGACTGGACTTGAAAATTCAAAGTTAAGGACTTGGACTTGACTTGGACTTCCACATCATTAATTTCGAGACTTTAATTTCGAGTCTTGACTGGAAAGACATGTGACTTACTTGTGACTTACGAAGCAGTGACTTGGTCACACCTCTGGCTAACTCATTACATGCATTTTAAAGCATCGGTCTATTTAGGGCAGCAGTTTGGTTTTCTGATGCACATGTAAACACACTGACAAGGGCAATCACAGCTGCTGAGATGGTTAAAGCAATCATTACATAGTTATAAAACTCTTTTATATGACGTCACAAATGCAGCAGTACCGTTTTCATCCTCTATTTCTGTCGGTCCTGAAAAGATTCGATTTGCCACCTTGACTTTGCCTCCCGGGCCGTAATGAGGTCCATCAATCTTAGCATCCTTGCAAAGCTTAGCCAGGATCTGGCTGGGCTTCAAAGGGTCCCGCCAAATGTTGTATCCGTGTCTAACATCAACAGGTGACAGAACAGTTTGTAAGATTTCCACATGCAAATTAAACATTAAAACATGGATTCCAGCTGGGAATAAAGCCCCGTACCACAAAAATCCTGCATTAAAGTTCTAGTTCACGCTGCTGTGGCATCGCTATTAATAAAAACAATTACGTTAAAGCTTCAAAAAAACACTCCAAGAGAAAAATGTATTTAGTGATTTACACAATTATTCAAGTTGTTGCTCACACGGAATAATTTGATGAAATGCCACAAGTGGCTCGGAATTTGCTGTAGAATCGATTCTCCAAGTCGATCTTTGTCTCTCCGATCAGGTCATCAGTTCCGACCAGATCCCAGTCGTACACAGACACAGTCAACATGGACTCCATGGGGAACGTGGCTTCCATGTCAAATGATCTGATAATAAAACAGCAGGATTTAAAAAGTGTGGCAAAGTTCAAAATGTTGCAACATTAAAACCAAAAGCAGGATTGACTAATTCCACATTTCATGTCTGCTTTAATTCAATCAGTTGACTTTCTGCTTTTAAATCAAGACAAGACTAAATGAATGTTAAAATAAGATATGTCCACTCACTTTCCAAAAACAGGATTAAGCTTCTTTGAAATGTAGTTCTCCTTATCTTTGATCTCCGACTTTCCCAGTTTGATGACAATGTATGGATCGGCCTTCCCGTTGATGTCAGCAGGGTGAAGGTCTGTGGCCTGAGAAGAAAGAGAAAAGCAAACTCGTGCTTTGAAGGATTTATTATTGTAAACTTGAATTGTACAAGCAGGAGCCCCACCCACCCGGACCACGTAGACCCGAACGAGGATGTTAATGGGATCATTATGCGGAATGCTCTGAAACATTCCCATATTAGGATCAAATCCTGCCTCTCTTGTGATCTCCTGAGATAGAGGTAGCTTGTACATACACAGAGATCCCTGCATCAAAGATTAAAACAAAGAATTATGTATGTGATGTGAAGTGTGTGTGTAGGCTTAGTGACGAATGTTTCCACATTGATGTTCCTACTTTGAATCTCCCTACGATCCTGTCGTCATCCAGAGCGTGTTCGTCGTCGTCTCCAGCTTTTCCTCTGTACAAGTTGAACGTATGAAGCCAGTCTTCAAAGCTGCCATACTCGCTCTCCAGCTCCTTGTTGTACACCTTCAAGCAGTTTTACGTCAGTTACCTTCAGGATGCACATCGTCTAACTTGATGCACGATGCACTCACCAACAACTCGTCCACCTTGGGTTTAATCGGTCGTTTCTCTGAGCAGTCTGCAGCCTGACCCTTCTTCTTGTCCTTGGAGCTCTTCTTCTCTTTGCTTTTTTCCTTCAACTTAGAGCCTCTTAAAAGAAAGTCATCGGATCTGGAATCTGTTCAGATGGGTGAATCGTACAAAGCATGATTCTTCTGAGGAAAATCTGTAAAATAGTAACATCTACCACGATAAACTAAGATTACACCAACAAAGACCGATACATAAAAACAAATCATGACCAAAATGTGATAATCTTCTTAGAGGTTATTAATTATCATAACAAAGTGCTGAATTAGCCAAAGATGTGTATTAGATTGATTAGATTGTACTTTTCTTGTAAACATTGTGATGCAAGCAAGTCGTCCATCTTTTCAAATCCTATTCCACCATCTGTGCTGTTGAGCTGGTAGGCTGCTTTGTTACATTAATGTGATTCTAAATTTTTCATAGTTTTACTTCATTCAAAGCACAAAAGAAGGATGGCAACAGTGTGTGAAAGAGAAGAAACAAAATCTGGTACCTCTGAGGCTTCTAATAACCTAAAAGTCCATCCTGAAGGAACCAAGCAACCAGTTCAGTAGGACCAGTTTTTGTTGATAGATCCAAACTTTAACTGATGCATCTTTTAACCATCCGCTGACATTTGAGTATACAGAGTGTAATGACAACATTGTCATAGTAAATAAAAGCTCTGGGAGTGTCTTCAAACATTGGATTTTTAAAGGAATGAAATGACATTAATATTGATTCTGATTGTGGGTTACTTGTGGAGTACCACAGGGTACAGTGCTTGGACCACTTCTTTTTAATATATATATATATATATATATATATATATATATATATATATATATATATATATATATATGCTTCAAATTGGTAAAATCATTAGACAGCATGGAATAAACTTCCACTGCTATGCTAACGATACTCAGTTATATCCATCCATTGGCCCTGATGAATCGAATCGGTTAGGTAGATTACAGGCTTGTCTTGAAGACATAAAAAGTTGAATGACTCAAAACTTTCTGCTTTTAAATCAAGACAAGACTAAAGTTCTCATCTTTGGACCTGAAATTCAGAAAAGGAAATTGCTTAGTCAATCACCTGACCTGAATTGCATTAAATTTTTCTCTGAGAACAAAGCAAGGAACCTTGGTGTTATCTTTGACCAGGGCATGTCATTCAAATCCCACGTTAAACTGGTTTGTAGGATTTCCTTTTTCCACCTTCGGAATATTGCTAAGATTAGAAGCATCCAGGAGCGATGCTGAAAAACTAGTTCATACATTTATTACATCAAGACTGAATTACTGTAATTCATTACACTGAAAAAAAAGCAATTGGCTAGTCTTTAAATATACTAAATCATATGTTGTAGTTGTGCACAATTTATACATGTTTCTTCTGTATACATGATTTATTGAAGTAGACTTGAGTTATTTTTCCACAATGTTAAATGTACAAAATTTTCTTGCATTGACTAAAAGTGATTACATTGCCCAATTTAAATCAATATAATCATGTTCAACTAAAACCGGAAATGACAGACTGTTCAAAAAAAGCGCCATAAAATATTATTGGACGATTCAAAGCGTTTTCAGCCAATTATGATCACCCAACAAGATTGGAGGAGGAGACGGGTGTAACCACCTGCAGCAGAATCCTGCAGCTCTTTCCTTCGCATGGAGCTAATGTGGAGTCTGAGTAAGCACGAATGTCAAAGTGCTTCAAATGTCAAGGTGGCTGACTGGAACTGACGCCGCATGGCTGCCGGTGTCTGTCGTGGTGGCAACCCCTAAGCCCACTGGTGGACACCGTAAAAACAATAAAAATACATTCTTAGCATAAAAGAAAAAAAGATTTTGCCCATAATTTTACAGTACCATTCAGGCAACCTCGGCTGCCGGTGTTTTACTGTAAAATCTACATCTTTTTACAGTGCAGGTGCAACCAAGGTGTTGAGGGATCCATTTTGGTGGCCTAAGGATCAGGTCTCTGCTTTTTCCAGAAGATGTGGTCCTGTTGGCTTCATCAGACAGTGATCTCCAGTTTTGGCTGGAGTGGTTTGCAGCCAAGTGTAAAGTGGCTGGGATGAGAATTAGCTCCTCTAAACCTGAGACCATGGTCTTAAATCAGAAAAGGGTAGGATGCCTTCTGCAGGGCAGAGACAAGGTCCTGTCTCAAGTGGAGGAGTTTAGGTATCTGGAGTCTTGTTCATGAGTGAGAAAAAGTTGAAAAGCAAGATCGATAGCCGGACTGGTGCTGTGTCTGCAGTGATGCGGGTGTTATACCAGTCTCTCAAGGTGAAGAGATTTACTGGTCGATAAAATGGCCAAAGCTCGGTCATCTGGGAGGGGCTTGGAGTAGACCCGCTGCTCCTCCACATTGAGATAAGCCAGCTGAGGTGGCTCAGGCATCTGGTCAGGATGCCTCCTGGACACCTCCCTGGTGACGTTTTCTGGGCACGTCCAGCTGGGAGGAGACCCAAGGGAAGATCCAGGACATGATGTAAGGACTATATCTCTCGGCTGATCAGGGAATGCCTTGGGATTCCCCTGGAGGAGCTGGCCTAATGTGAAGAAGGACGTCTCGGCTTCTTGGCTTAGGCTGCTGCCCCTGCGACCCAGAAAAGCAGCTGAAAAAGGATGGGTGGATATTCTTTTGCAGACTTTATTGTGGCTCGAATGGCAGCGTGCACCCCCACAAATTACACATCAAAACGAGCGGCTCGACCGTGGGAGGTGTGTCATTACTTGTCTAAGTGATCCAATTCACCAAGGTGAAATTATTAGCAAATAATTTTGAAAATGTCTCAATTTTGGGCAGATTAAGCTACTCTTCCGAACTCTGAGTGTGTTGCATTTTTAGATTTACATTAGCATTAGTCTTGTGCCAGGTGGCAGACCCCTTTTTAAAATTTCTTCAGGACATTTCTAGTTAATTAACTAATACACACACGGCCAGAACACACATATGTTCAACCCTAAATCATGTTACTGAGGTGATGTTGGGGTGATTTCCCTAAATAATTTTCAGGTGACATAGGGGTGAACACACACTTCCCACCAGGGGTGGACTGGCCTAGCTGGCATTCTGGCACTGTCCCGGTGGGCCGCTTAGCTAAGAGCGCCACTTGCTCAACTTGGGCTGACACAGCCCCCCCCCCCCCCCCCCCCCCCCCCGCACAGGAAGCCCACAGGAGGTAACCTGACTCAACAAAAGCTCATATTAGCTCATAAAGCTCCCCAAACCAATTTTTAATTATCCCAATCACAAAGTCTCTGAAAAACAAAGCTCCCAGTAGCTGTAGAGAGCACCAGGCAGAATCTGATCCCCTCCTCGAATGGGTGGCAAACACAAGTCTTTAAAGGCTGTTCTGGTAGGATCCATGGAGAGTCACTCGCCATTGTGCAGAACATGCCGAGTAGCAGGCAGGAGATCTGGAAAGCAGTGTGTGCTGGAGCGCCGCTCTCCAGGGTGCTGATCCTCTCGGAATAGAGTAAACGAGCCTTAAGAGACCATGGGGCCGCTGGACCTTCTCATGATGTGAAAGCAACACCTAGGGCTCGTAACACTAACTAACTAACTAACTACTAACTAACTAACTAACTAACTAACTAACTAACTAACTAACTAACTAACTAACTAACTAACTAACTAACTAACTAAGAAGAAAAGATCATTTTTATAGCACCTCTCAAGATAAAAATCACGAGGCACTTCACAAAAACAAAAAAATGGAAAAATATAAAAACAATTTAGAAAATGATTAAAAATATATTTGAAATCAGCAAAAAATAGACAATTGTAATTAAAAATTTAAAAAAAGAGAGTGAGTAGGAAAGAGGGAAATCAGTGGATCCTGGGGAAGGTGGAATAGGTAGGGA
The DNA here is from genome assembly GCF_043380555.1 of Nothobranchius furzeri. Classification (NCBI taxonomy): domain Eukaryota; kingdom Metazoa; phylum Chordata; class Actinopteri; order Cyprinodontiformes; family Nothobranchiidae; genus Nothobranchius; species Nothobranchius furzeri. The sequence goes on from NC_091742.1 coordinate 5,679,819, forward strand.
TAGCAGAACAAGGAGGGGGTGATGAATGTCACACCAATAACCAACCAACCAACCAACCAACCAACCAACCAACCAACCAACTAACTAACTAACTAACCAACTAACTAACTAAGGAAACTAGACTTCTTTGGTTTCTTGAAAACGTTTTGCTTCTCATCGGAGGAGCTTTGTCAATTCTGACTGGAATATGGGTGAAGTTTATAATCTAACCCAAATTGCCAAAGCTCCTCGGATTAGAAGCAAAACGTCTTGAAGAAACTAGACGTCCATTTGCCTTTATTCAGACCCCTTTAGATCTCCATCATCTGGATGACAGAGAACCTTCACCAGGTAATTTAATGTGGTTTTGGCTTTGTTAAGACTTGGAGTTTGGTGTTTAGTTAAAAGCAGAGCAGACCCATCAGGGTAAGATGTCGGGAATGTTAGACTTTGGGTTGGGAGGTGAACTGGAGCACCTAGAGGAACCCCCCCCCCCCCCCCCATGTAGCACTAGGAATGTACGGAAACAATTTGATTCAGTGATCTGTTTCCTGTCAGATGTTGCTTGTGCTGCATTTTTTCCCCGCCATGCTGGAAGGAGGTACTTCCTCGACACCGAATCACCTACTCACACCATGCAGACATCTTTCTTTTCATAATGCTTCAACCACACCTGACTTTGTACACTAACATGTTATGATTAGGTCCAGTTAAGCATCAACAAGTTTTAAGTTTTACGACCAAGGGACACGGACCTACGCAAACACACAATTTACATCATTTCTCACTTTGCAAGCTTGCTTATTTAGCTTTGACAAGCTTAATTAAACTTACTTAAAAACATCACTGTCAGTACGAGAAATGAAAAGAACATCAGGAAAACAAATTGTAACGTAGAAAAAAATCCACTTTCATTCAGCCGATCACTGAGCACTTCCTTTTCATCGGTCAGACCTCTAACAACTTCTTGAATTTCTTCTAATGAGTCTGAATAACTTTTCTTTTCATTTTCTAACTCCATCTTAAAGTCTTCTGCCTGTTTTTTATGCTAAGTAGATCAGTTTCATACTTAGTCTTTTGTTCCTGGTATAAAACGTTTTTCTGTTCTAACTCTTTCTGAAAACTAATTCTCATCTCTTCAATTGACGTTTCCTTTACAGAGATTTCCTGATTCATTTGTATACTTATTTTCTTCTTCTCAGCGGTCAGACATCTAATAACCAGCTGTTTTTCATCTAATTGGTCTGCATGGATTTTCCTTTCATTTTCTAACTGATTCTTTAAAGTTTCCACCTGGTGTTTTGAGTTAGAAAGCTCAAGTTCATACTTTCCTTTGACTTCCTGGTATAAAACATCTTTCTCCTCTAGTTTTTTCACAAAACTCAGTTTTTCCACTTCAAACATCTCAGAGGCGAGGTGTGCCATCTTATTACTTAATGAATCTTTCTCAGAAACCAAACTTCTGATTGTTTGTTGAGTTTTATCTTTCATGTCTGAATGAGCTTTCCTTTCATTTTCTAACACCTTCTCTAACCACAGTCAAGTCAAAGTCAAAGTCAAAGTCGTTTTATTGTCACTTCTACCACATGTGCAAACATACAGAGAAATGAAATTGAGTTTCAGTACACACAGTTCAGAGATCAGACATACATGGGCAAGACACATAACAAGAATTAGTGACTGTGGTCCTTCGCAACATGAGTCGCACTACCCTAATAGATGAAAAAGGGAATTACATGAGGTTAGGTTGGGGGAGGAAAAAAAGGCATACCAGAGTTACTGCCGGCAAGGTGTAGCTTTACTATGCAAAAAAAAAAAAAAAAAAAAAAAAAACGCCTCAACATATAAGCACGAACATCACAGTTCACAACATGAGACTCCGATAGGGAGGCTGGGACCCTGTTTCCCCAGGGCCGAGCAGCTATGTGTAGCGCTCGGCCAACTGTATCTGCAGGAGGGAGGGAGAAGCGCAGAGCACATTGAGTTTCCTGCAGATTGATGACCTCACTATGCAGAAGTCCACAATCTGAAGGCGGGGGGGGGGGGGGGGGGGTTCCCACAGCATCTGTCTGCATTCCTTCCTTCGTGGGGGGTTGTTGTTGGCAGTTCAAGGGTGCCTTGGCGTCAGATTAGGATAACAAGACTGTGTTTGGGTCAGGCAGAGATAATTTCCCCCTCTGCCTTCAGTCTGTAACTGGTCATTCCAGTCCTTCAGTGAAGCCAATTCGTGTTATTAAACATCTCCACACCATCCGGTGACCCTCTCCGAGATGACATCCAGTTTGCGCACTAACACCGGTAACGCAGCTAGGACATTGTCCAGCTTACGATTCACCTTGAGTAACGTCCCAGTCTGTGAGGTCTCCACCCGGACGGTGCTTTCCATGGGTGCGAGTCGCCCTCCAATCACTCCCGACTTCCCAAATTTCCAGAAAACCAGATATCCTCCCACTCCAATCAGAAGAAATCCAGTGATCATCAGGCGAAATATCCACATATCTTCGACGTCCTCAATGGACAGCTGAGAGAGACATACGACCTTCCACTCCTTCCAGGAATCGAGCATATATCCCGCTGTGTGTGTCCCTTGAGGGCAAGTGGGAGCCCCCTCCTCCGTTCTCATTGTAGAAAAAATCTTAATAGCATTGACTGACCAATTAATTCAATCCATTTCTGAAAAATAGGGATTTCCAGAGGAAATGCAGAGAAGCGCTCTGTAGGCAGACAGGACAAAAAGAGCCTTGGGAAAAAAAGATAAGGGAGCAAAGCAGAAGCGTCTGTGCTCTGTGAGTGCCAGGAAGAGATTCCTGTTTCCTGCTATTAAGAAGGCTAGACCATATTTTTCTTTTCGGTCAAGGTATGAACCATTTTTCTCCTCAAGCGCATTCTGAAAACTCTTTTTCAGTTCTTCTAATGAGGTTTTCAAGACAGACGAATCCTGCTGTATCAGCTGTTCGCTGAGCTCTTGATTTTGGGCAGTCAGATTTCTAATAATTTGTAGTTTTTCTTATACTGAGTCTGAATGAGCTTTTCTTTCTTCTTCAAACTTCTGCTCTAAATATTCTGCCCTTTGTTTAGCGGCGAGGACACTCGTTTCATATTGTTTCACCTGTTCCTGATGTGAAACCTTGAGAGAGTCATAATCCGCTGTCAAACGGTTGAGTAATTTATAAAAAGTAGCCTTTGTGTCACCATGAGAGTCTTCCTCTGTAAGAAATGCCTGTTTAAAATGTTCTGCCTGTTGTTTTGCAGCGAGAACGTTGGATTTTTCTGCAGCTAACAGTTTCTTATGCAAGACCAGATGAGAATCATTTTCTGCGATCATATTTTGAATTATTTCATGACTTCTCCTTGTTTCTTCATGAGTTTTTATCCGTTCATCCAGTTCCAGTTCATTCTTAGAAGAAAGATGTGAATATTTAACACTCATATCTTCATATGAACCTTTATACGTTTCTTGTAAATTGCCGTTAATTTGTAGATTTTGTGGAGATCTTAACTTGCGTCGTGTTTTCTGAGTTCTTCCTTCAGCTTTTCGAACTCTGTCTTCTCGTGACGTCTCAGAGATCTTTCTTTGTGTAGCAATTCGTTGAGTCTAATGATTTCTTGGCACGTATTGTCGCTTTCCATTGGGCCGTTTTTTGCGATCACAACCAGTGATGTGGGTTAGAAAATCTCAGTGTAATCAGATAAGTTAAATTTACTAAATTAAACTATAACGATGGATATCTGTTGAATTAAACAGAACATATAAGCGTGTTCTGTCTGAGATGTTTCACCTCTGAGTGAGTCCAGCAGAATGATGTGATGTCAGCCCAAAGACTCAATAGTAATGTCTGACACCGCGCATGACATCATAAAGCAACAATACAACGACGTAAACATTAGCAGCTTCATTAATTGTGCAAAAATAATCACGGTAATCAGTTCATTTTTGCACAATTAATTGGCCTGCTGTTTTTGCATTTTATTGTTGCTTTATGATGACACCCTAATAAAATTGTTCCAAAAAATAGAAGGGCAGCTAGGAAGAAGGCTCAAAACGATTGTTGCACAAATACCTGATGTAAGTAAAGTGTGTGTGTTTGTTTCTGTTTATTTATTTGGCAGACGCTTTTATCTAAGGCGACGTACAATTGTTAACCTATGGGGCAAGTTGTGATCTGTGGGGGAAACCGGAGAACCTGGAGGAAACCCACGCATGCCTGAGGAGAACATGCAACACCACGCAGAAAGACTGCAGCCAGGTTTCGAACCTGCAACCTTCGTGCTGCGAGGCAACGATTCAATTTAGTTTATTTATATAGCGCCAAATCACAACAAGAGTGCTAACAACTGCCATGCATTGTGTGTGTGTGTGTGTGTGTGTGTGTGTGTGTGTGTGTGTGTGTGTGTGTGTGTGTGTGTGTGCGTGTGCGTGTGCGTGTGCGTGTGCGTGCACAGCTCAGTGGCGTAGTGGTAGAGTGTCCGCCCTGGGACTGGGAGATCGAGGTTTAAATCCCGGTCGGGTCATACCAATGACCCAATGCCTCCCTGCTTGACACTCGGCATTAAAAGGGTTGGATTGGGGGGTTAAACCACCAAATAGTTCCCGAGCGCGGCTGTGTCTGCAGCTCACCGCTCTCCCAGGGGATGGGTCAAATGCGGAGAACAAATTTTGCACACACATCAGTGTGTGACGACTAATGGGACCTTAACTTTATATACATAAATTATAAACTTTTAAAAGCCTTTAACCCTCCCACTGTCCTTATGGGTGACCCCGCGAGGAAAGTTGACCATTGAGCAGGATTGGTGGTTTATCCCTTGAGGTCCACGTGGCTGGGGAGAGGTGGTGCTCACTCCTCACCACTGCCACATGGACCCAAGGGATAAACCATCAATCCTGCTCAATGGTCAACTTTCCTCGCGGGGTCACCCATAAGGACAGTGGGAGGGTTAAACTAGGGGTCTCAATCCATGTTTCTCAAGGGGCCCCATCCAGCATGTTTTAGTATTTTCCCTGCCTTAACACACCTGATGAAGTGGTTGAATCAGCAGGTCATCATGGTTGTACACCACAGCTTTGGAGATTTGCATTATGTGGAGAGTATGTAAGTTCTGGAAACTGCTATCAACTTTCTCACAATATTTTTTCTACTTGTTTATTCTAATTGTAAATTTTGTTTATATTTGTCAGCTTCATGCCCTTTCTTTCCAAAGTGTATACTATTATAAAACCTGTTACTTTCTCAGAGAATTGAAAACATAATTTTGTGTAAACCAGTATACTTCAGGCCAGGGGTGCGCAATCCTGGTCCTCAAGGGCCGCTGTCCAGCAGGTTTTAATTGTTTCTCTGCTTAAACACACCTGGTTTGAATCTGCTGGTGATTAACAGGCTGCTGCAGAGCCTGATGAGCTGCTGAACAGGTGATTCATCCAGGAAGCAGGTGTGTTGGAGCAGGTAAACAGCTAAAACCTGCTGGATAGTGGCCCTCGAGGACCAGGATCACCCACCTCTGGTCTAAAGCCTACTGTTTTAACACAAAATTACTGTATGTACATGATAAATGACCCGCACTTGTATAGCGCCTCTCAAGAGTAAGGACTCCAAAGCGCTTTACACTACAGTGTATCATTCATCCATTCACACGCTCATTCACACGCTGATGATGATGAGCTACGATGTAGCCACAGCTGCCCTGGGGCGCACTGACAGAGGTGAGGATGTACACACACACACATCCATGCACACATATCTACTCAGACATACATCTACACACACACTCACACAAAAATATATCTATACACACAGTCATCTACATTTGCTCTCGCACACACACACACACACACACACACACATTTTCTGACAGGCTTAATGAACTGACCTGCATTGGAATGTTTACCATGTGAAGTGCATTGAGACGACTCTTAGTCATGATTTGGCGCTATATAAATAAACTTGAATTGAATTTGATGGAGGTCAGTACCTGCAGCTTCAGCAGCAATTTCAAGGTCCTCCTTTTCTTCTGCTTCTGCCTGAGCTGCCTCCTGTGCTCTGACGATCTATCAGACCACACAAGAACGTTTTGAGAGTGAACAGTGGTTCTAACCATTGAATTGAGTCAATGAAAAGAGTCAGGAACTGCATTTACAACCTCTTTAAGAGTCTCTATTGAGGCAAAATATTTGGACCACCAGTCCAGCACTCTCTCATCTGTCTCATCATCTTCCTCCATTCCTCCCTTCTTCTTCTTTTTCTTCTTCTTCTTATCTTTGTCGTTCTCTTCTTCAGTCTGTTAAAAGGGCAAAGGTGCTACGACGGCTTTAGTTTTAATTGATCTTATGCACCGGTTCACTAAAGACGATACTCACCGTGTCAACTTTTACAACAGCATCAGATGTCTACGACAGAGGGTGTCACATAAGACAACACAAGGGTTAGTGCACACAGTGGATAGAGCAGGTATGAGTAGCACACTTATAGAGGCAGCTCAAAGGGATGAGACATGAGGCGAGGACTCTAAACAGAGATATAAACACTATAAACTGCAGATTTAGAGTCTTTACGGCCAAAAAACGAAAATCTTACAGCATCCAATTTGACAACAGTGCCCATCTTTCGGATTGAAGAATCGTCCTCCAAGTTGACGATGACATCACCTGCAGGGCGAGAGAAGGTGCGGGAAGAAAGGCTGGGTGAGGGGCGAGGATGGGGACCGCCATTGGTTAGAACCATGTAGCCATTCATTAGCTTAGCTGGAGGAAAGCCGGCAGTAAAGATGGTGGTAGCAGCAGCAGGCAGCAGGAAAGGACAAAACAAGGAGGACGAGGGGGAACCACGCGACGTAGAAACAAGATGGAAAAAAGAGATAAGATTCAGAACGTTGGTTAGAGCAAGGAGCAGGCAGAGAAAATAGCAAAGTCAATAAAAATGTAAACATCATCTTTAGGCACAAAAAAAAGGCTCAGAAAAGGAATTTAGGTTTGAACAGAAGAAAACCTTTTAACACACACTGACTAAGAAGTTGATGACAAGTGTCTTGCTTGCCGTTTCAAGACGATACATTAAATAACAGCGTTAGATCTTACAGGGACAACAGAAAACAAACGTCCCTTCATGATGAATGAGCACATCACCAGTATGTACCTGCATGAGCCCAGTTGTTGGATGTCTTGTCTGGAGGACTGTAGATAAAACGTCTCAGGCAGGACACAGCATGGGTGCCTACCAGGATGTAGCGTCCAAACGCTCTGCAGTCCACCACCCGGATGTTCAGAGGAGGATGGAGGAGCTCATTTTCAGGAAGATCCTGCGACGAAACATTGAGAAAACACTAGCCCATAAATGTTGTGGCTACAGTTAGATTAAACTCTGATGTGTTAACACAACTTTCTAGAGGTTTAAATACCACACCAAAGTGGTGAACTCACCACCTCGAACCATTTCACCAGAGTGCTGAAGTTGGGATTCTTCTTGTAGTTCTGAATGAGGACTGACTGAACTCCTCGACCGGCACACTCGATGTCCACTCGAGGTCGATCCACCTGAGCTAAGTTTATCCTCTTCAAGTCCCTTAATCCCCAGAATAAAACCTGCGAGTGGAAAAAGGAATATCTGCAGTGAGTTAGGGGAATCTACGGCGCTCAAAACGCACAGTCAGAAAAGATTCACCTCTATTCGGTAGCGACTCAGAACTGGCCGTATGCCCAGTGGCACCGGGAGGATGGGGCCACGCTCCGTGTCTGTTGACCCTTCGAGTGGTGGAAGGTCAACCCGGCCCCCTTGACCAATCTAGTGAAGGTGGATCAAAGTTTAATAGTAACATTTGCAGGGACAAACGGACAACTGTTGCAGCACCAACTCAGGCTCAAGTGTGACATGATAGTGAAAGAAAGAAATTTTGAAAAAGTGAGTGAAATGAGAACCTTTATTTGAGGAACAGTAAAGTTGTGGACAGCAATTAAAGCGCGCCGGATCTCCTCTGAATTGAAGGGTTTCTAAAAGCGGCAGCAGAATCGAAAAAGACAGGACAACAGGTGTTTATAGGTATAATATAGAGGAGTGATTTAAGAGGAGAAAGAGAAAAGTGAATGTGCAAATTAGTGTGAAAAGGAAATAAAGGAAAGCCTTAAGTAACACTAAATAGTTTTTCTTTAACTTTAACATTGATTTCAGTAATTGTTGAGTTAGAAACTTGACCAGTTTCACATTTGACACCACTCTGTAGCCCTCTGCTGACAGAAATCTGGACTTGAGTATAGGTGGAGTCCTTTCCTTGCTTTACAGCTGTTAGCTGTTATGTTAGCAGTTAGCTTTTTCAGTTTGCCAAGTGTTAATAAAAACACAAAATGAGGAAAAAGAAGAAGCTTGCTTTTTTCTGTTGGCATCATGGCGGAGCCTGGAAGTAAAAGTGAAAGAGTAATTTCTGGAGATGAAGCAAAGAGCCAAAACCAGAGTGAACATCAGCGCGGCCTACGCTAGTTTAAGGGAGATAAAGGAGGCTAAAAAACATGGACTGATGGTGACCTGGCTTTGTTGTTACTGGACTTGTAAGTAATAGTATTTGTTGTCCAACAGTTAGGATGTTTTGTGGTTTATTTTAGTATTAGCTCTAGCTACAGCAGGCTGCTGCAGGGTTGTTTACGACAGCTGTAATTCCACTTTCAACCAGTAGGGTGGAGCAGCAGGAAACTGCTCTTTAAGACGATGGAAGATTTTTTTTAGAGAACAATCCATGAATTATATATTTATTTTTTACAAAATATTAAATATCCAATTCTAGAGGCCGGCACTCTTCCAACGTCAGCTCTGATTCCTGGTAGAGCATATTTCAGTCCCATATTTAAACTCATGAGAAACATGAAACACTTTGACTTATTACCTAACTTACCACATATCACTAATATAAATATTACAAAACAATTAAAATAACTGAATAAATCACAGCTCTCACAAAGAAAATGAAACTGTCTTATTGCTCTTCCTTGGTTTAGACACAAAAGTGTTGCATAATCACAAGTGCTGTGTTGCATTTGTTACCTGCAGCAGCTCAAACGCAGCCAGCAGCTCGCCAGCGGTGCAGTTCCCTCTGTAGATCTGGTAGTACTCCAGCTGTGGGGGGAACCTGGGGGGCCCGTAGTGCTCGTCACACATCTTGATGGTAGGCTTTGCAAAAGTCCGACCTATGAACTCTGCCTTACCCTGCACACCACATGGTGGGACAACAGCAAGCAAGAGACAGCGTGCATGAAAAAGGGAAGGGCGGGTTAGACACAGGTGTGGGAGGTGCAGTTAACAAAAACAGCCTTTTGGTGTCAAAAGTGGTTCAAGATTGCAAATTAATTCATTGCTGAAATGCTTTTGAAAGAGAATCGTTAGAAATACACAACTTTACAGAAAGAATACATCTCTGACTAGCTTTGGAAATATTTTCACTTTTGATTTTTGTGGGATAACTACGGAAGTGTTAGAAAGCTCTCTGGAGGAGAGAGTATGTGCACATTTCTCCTACATTCTCCAAATGTATGCACATCTCTTGCATGTTTACACTCTATCGGAACACAAATAAGGCCAAAAAATAAAAGTTCAAAGGGCAATGTGATGACAGGCACGGGTGAGCAGACAGTAGGAACACAAGGAATAAAAATGCAGAATATATTTAGATTTAAAACATCACTAGGTTTAAATAGTGTTACACAAGTACTTTCAGCATGCAGCGTCTCATCCTACCACAGTGTCCTGGTCAAAGATTTCAACCACAACGATTGGAGGGTCGTCTCTCAGCTCACTGGCCTCTCCGAACAGCTCCACGTCGTCAAACACCAGCAGCTGGTCCCAAGTGGGGCAAAGAGTCTCGCTCAGAATCTGCAGCACACACAGACCCACTTTTCTTTACATGCAATCAATACAAACTCAACACACGTATCCGATTTACACAAAATCCTGTTACCTCGGTAACCTGGCTGTGTGTGGAGAAGAAGACGCGGGCGAAGGGGTCTGAAAGCCCACTGCTGTCAGCGGCAAACAGACTGCGAGCCTGGTACATGTGGGCTCTCAGCTGGAACACCTGCTTCACTAATAAACACATAAATATTACTTCACATCATGCAAAAAATACTTATTTAGTTGACCAGATTTAAAGTTATTGGTGAGAAAATCCTAACCCTAAGCCAAGGCAAGTTTAAACTTGCCAACATAAGAAACATTTGAATTCATCCTACACGTGAGAGTCAGGCTGCTAAGCCAGTAGGATGTTTCCTCATTTGTTACCAACTACTTACTGTTGTAGGCGAGGCCAACAGGGGGCACAGAGTGATGCCCGGAGATAGTTTTGGCAGCTTTAATTTCCTCAAAACCATTCGGGAGACCACTTAGGAAGTCTTTTCGTTGCTTGTTGAGGCCGAGCCACAGATATAACTCCAATTTAGCCTGAACTGTCCAGCCTGCAGGACCAAATCCTTTCTTACCAGGCAGCTGTGGACACAGGTTATATCACAAATGAGTGTCTACTGGAAGCTGCTGATGACTGAAAAGCATGAATGGATGCAAAAGCTGCGGTTATCAAGTCAGACATGTTTTATGACCAAATACATTAAATAATAATAAAAAAAACTGTGCATGTTTATTCACCTTGAACTTTTAAATAAACTGTATTCCTTTCATTATTTAAGTACATTCCTGATAAAATTGTCAGGTCTTTTATTTTGAAGGTATAAAAGTTATCAAAGTTCTCCTGTTAGAGGCTGAAGGAGAGAGGAAGAGTTATGGAGTGATGATGACACCTTGAGAAAGACAGCTTTGACTTTCCCGCAGTCTTTGCCTGTTTCTTCATCCACTGTGGAGTGCAGGATGTCTTTGGAAGGAATACGGGCGTAGGCGATGCGCTTGTTGTTGCTCATCATCCAGATGAACACATCTGGGATGCTGTGCTGAGGCTGGTTAAGAATAAAAGCAAAAGCATTCTTTTCATCACAAATCCCTACAACATCATTTTCTCTCTGATCTCAAACACGTGGTTAAGATTTTCGTCACCTCGTCAGCGAGGAAGCGAAGCCTCAGCAGGAAGTTCTGCGCCAGCTTGAGTTTATCTTTCACCGTGTTTTTCTTCACCTGTGTGCGGATCTGCTTAGCCTGCTGTCCCATGGTGTCCTTCAGGAAGGGAAAGGAGTACTTTTCATAATGTCACCCGTAATATCTGTTTATAACTCCAAAGGCTAGCAATAAGTATTTTATGGGAGTATCCTTGTGCCTAAATGATCAAGAAATACTAAAATCAAGAATTTGAAAAGGAAAAAAACATTTTTGAGAAAACAAAAACATAGTTTAAAAAGTAAAACTTGCTAGCTGCTAAACATTTCTTCAAACTAATAATGAAGACTTACAACTTTCTTTCATTTTCATTCATTCTCGCTGATCAGAGCTTTGCTCACTTCCAACTTTGAAGTTGCGCTTCCTGACTCCCTCCAGTGCGATCCCTGTTTGAACTTCTGGCACAACCCTCTTGGGTGGGTGGGACTTCTGAGAAGTCCTTTCCCATTGGACAGTGGTTTCTTGAGTGACAGGTCCATAACCGGGAAGACATAGCCTCCAGGACTTTTTCCCCACATGAGTAAACATTTTGTTTCTGTTGTGTCTAGTGTAAAGTGAGTATAGAGCTCCGGGAGTTGACGTCACTTTTCCCGGCATGCAACAGTTCAAATCGAAACGGCGCCATATTGGCATGCAGAAGCCGGCAGCTGGACTATTTGTTATTGTCCAAAAACTCAATCAAACGGGAAATATGGTAGATTCCTGTTGTGCCCCAGGATGCAGAACAGACGCGGACGACATAAGGAATGAGCCATCTACAGGATTCCCCAAGATCCGGAGTGCCGCAAACGTTGGATCAAACAATTGTAATAAAACGCGCTAGTGACCGGGCGAAAATGAAACTGTGGGATCCCGAGAGTAAAGGATTTCGCTTATGCAGCGACCACTTCATGTCAGGTACTTAAACCAACGTTTCCTCAACTGTGTATGGTGTTTATTTTAAATGCTTTTATTACGATTCATAGTGGACTTCCTAAACTTATTTTGGTGTGGCTTTTTCTGTCTTAATACTCATAGCAGCAAGTAAACATCACGTAAAACGTTGCCTCGTGAGTTCTGCGTGCTGCCGTTTCCGTGTTTTATGATCACAGCAATTAACCGGCTAAGCTGTATTTAATTTTTAAGCAATGGTTGATCAATTGTCAGATCACACACCGAGACTACTTACGTGTAAATCTGTTATTTGTCCGTCCATCCATCCATTTTCATCCGCGTATCCGGAGTCGGGTTGCGGGGGCAGTAGCATGACTTCCCTCTCCCCAGCCGCCGGAGCCAGCTCCTCCGGGTAAATCCCAAGGGGTTCCCCGGTCAGGTCCGGTGTTGTGCCGGTAAGAAGCCCGCTCCGACATCTTCTGGCGTTTTTAAAAAGTATCCCAGGGGCACGGTAAGGGTCGGAGATGTTTAGTCTATTTAATTTCTGACTATATAAAACGATTTCTTCTGTTTTAAAGTGTGAAGTAAACTCCGACGAAGTAAAATCCAAGCGAATCCCGTTCATGTTCATGGTTACATCCATGTTTGTTTACCTTTTTTGCATGCCAAAATGGCGTCCACTAACTGAGAGTCACGTGGGGTCCGGAGCTCTATTAATGACATATTTGATCTTTTCTTGGGCACTCTTAGTTAAAATCTGTAAATTAAGCCAGGGGATACTTTTTAGGTTAGCTTTGACCAGACGTTAGATAACTAGCTTAATGTACGGACTGTTAAAGTAGCCAAAGTGCTAGCCTACTAGCCTAGTGAACTAGACCAAATTCTTGCTTTGCAAAGAATGGTCTAGGCATGCTCCATTGGAACCTCCGCAGCTCCTACCAGGACTCTGGCTAGCCAATCACAGCTCTCTAGAGGGGTTTCAAACACATAAAGAGCTGTGAGTGGTCCATAATGGTGGGCTAATCATAGTGCTCTATCTGCTTAGTGAACAAATCACAGAGCTTTATCCGCTTTATGGACCAATCAGGGCACTCTATATGCCTGGTGGGTGGGATGATGCAACAGAGTGAAAGAAGAGTATGTCACATTCATTGTCCAGTGGAATGCGGAGATCATTTGAAAGACAACGGTAGAACCCGCCCCACAACCGAGAGCCGTCAATGGAGCATGGCCAGACTAAGTTATACATTTATTTAGTCTGGCTTGCCAGGCTACTAGCCTACATGACTGAAATGACACCATCTTGCATAATTTTGTAGTTTCTCTTCAGTCCCAGTGTGGGCTGAGTAGAGAAGACTGAAAATTTCTCATTTTGATTGATCACCCAGTGACCAGAGGAAATGCAGACAATAATGTTATTGCATGTGCATGTGCTCGTTTGTCTGTATCTCATCAACCAAAGGTTTGATTTTATTGAAACTTTAAGAAATTAGCCTTTGGAAATACTTCTACAACTAGTTATATTTTAATGTCGATCCCATTTAACACTAGAACTCCCAGGGAGCTGCCAATGGTTTTCTGTGTGGCTGTATGTGTTTATGATTTCATGGAAAAGTCAGCGATTGTTCATATGTTTATGACGTATATTAATGATTGTTTCAGGTGTTGTTGAGGTTTTGTGCACGCATGTGTATCTGCTAGTGTTGAAGGTGTTTTAGAGAACAATAGGTACGCATGACCACTTCCTTCATAGCACCCTCAATAGAAAGACTAGCTCCTTCATAGCACCTGCAGAAAAACATTTCTGTAGCCGCCACTGGCGGTTGGGGGTCGCCGCACATTTGCTACGTCATTTAACATCTTCCTCGTTCGCTGTTTGTAGGACAGACAATTACCGCAATATTACTACTATATTACTACTCTGCACAGATAATGGCTACATTTACAAATGAAAGGCAGCTAATTGTCAGTGATTCAGTTGTGATTTTCAAACCAAGGAGCCATTTGGCTACCTCTGGTAGAGCTGAGGGGGTGTGAAAATCCTGGTAGTTCTAGTGTTGAGACAACTGACACGGCTAATAAATGTTAGCGTACATAAAATTACTGTAACTTGGTTCATTTTAAAGACTTTTAAACCAACATTTGATGATTTCAGCAAAGAATCACTCCTAATATCAGAGGTCTTCTTGCTACATGAACAAAATGAATATTTGTACCAAAGGGAGCATGAAGGATGAAGACTGTTTCACAAATGTATGCAAACGTACTGCAAGTTACAATTAATGTGGAAATGTAAAATTCTGTTGAAGCAATTAATCTTTTAGTTTGGCATTTATATCAGCTTCCAGCTGTTTAATCACTACAGCAGAGAGATTAGAAGCTTAATGGCTCCAGAACAGTCTCTTTGGGCCTCTTGGTGCTTTTTGTTTCTTGTGGGTTTATGAGGAATGAATCATACCATCTCTCTCATGCAGGACTTGAGTCTCTCTCGATCGAGTTTGGTTCTGCCTGCTTGGTTTACATCCTTGTTGGCAAGTGTCACGAACCGACTGTAAAAACAATATTAAAGTGGAAGAAACAAAGAGCTGGAGACGACACCCGTGAGTAGTGTACTACTTTAACTGAATTACAAAACGACTATGAGACCATTACAGGGAAAAAAAATAAACACAACTGCTGAATGCTTTCACAGTGACATCATTAAGGAATGTGTTTGCCTGCAAAGTACCGCAGCCTGAGGATGCCTCAGGGGAAGCGGACTGACTTAATTATGAAAAGTTATTTTTATGATCACAATTCAAAACAAAACCAGCTCTTAAGTGTCAACGAAGATTTGTGGCACTTTTTCTGGCATTACCTCATTAAAAAAAGAGCATGCTACTGTTCAAATTGTCATCTCTGATACATAATAAAAGTTCATTATTGTGCCAATTACCTGCAACCGACACTGAGCTCCTCCAGCACTCCTCTGAGCCTGCGCTCTGGAAAGGCCTTCTCTGTCTTAATGATCTCTTGCACATCATTCAGACCCTCTTCCTGGTGGGGACACAGAGAAATGAGTGGTGAAAGTGCCTGCTGGTTTAAAAAGTCTTGTTGGTGAGTGACCTACTGACCAGCTTGTCTGCGAGCTTATCCATCATGTTGGAATTATAAAGTCGTCTTCTCTGGTCCTGCCACCAGCTCTTGATGTAAACACACGGCTTCTTTTCAAAGTAGGGAAGATGGAAGTAGTTTCTGGAAAAATCCAGGTAGGGTCAATGTTTTCATTTTGTTTGACACTCCTGTTTTCTTATCACAATGAGAAAACCTAGCTGGTTTACACGTTTCCCTTCTGTTTCGTGACCCCTGACCCCAGACCTGTCAGTGATGAATGGCCTCATGGGCGGCGTTGACGACACGGATAGAGCGTCCCCCTCCTCCTCCGCCTCGTCCTCGCTGGAGTTCTGGATCAGCTCATTTTCCTCCTCCGCGTTCTCCCCCTCTTTCTTTCTCTTCTTCAGCGCAGAAGATTTACTCACGCCATCTATCTGGTTGCCATAGTTACCTACGCCACAGCAGGTCCAGAGAGTACAAAAGGGTTAGAGCAGCTATTGATTTCTGTTTCTCTGTCATGCACGTTGACTTGAGGTGTGAGGGTCAGTGTTACCAAGGTTAAGAAAAAATGTCTACCCAGTGTGATTTCAAAACTGATAGGTTTGTCGCCGATCTTCCTGTCGATCATGGTCGCTTCGAGGAAGGAACCAAACAGGAAGAACTCTTCCATTTTCCCCGTGGCACTCTGATGAAATAATAAAAAAACAGATCAGGATGTTTTCGTTTGGATTCTGACCCAATCTGTGTGACACTTTCTAAACTAAAAGACCTTAAATAGCAACAGTGATTGCTTCTGATTCCTTCAAAGAGAGTTTAATTTAATGTATGGCCATTGGCCACACAGTGTAATAGCCCAAAGTGGGTTTTGAGGTTGCAGAGCTTTAACAGCTTTGCTCCGATTTCCCCAAGCACACACAACAAAAAGAGTTATTACTGAACTATTGCTCTTACCTCTGAGATGTTAGAAACCATCTCCACTTGAACCTCGGATGAGCTCATGAAGTCAGGCGATGTGGTGTCCAGCATCTCCACAGCTACAGAAAGCAGGAGGCGCGCTCTGAAGGAAACACCTTCTCCGAGTCCCTCGTTCAGGTCCTGGTGCTCGTCCATCAGTGTGTACTGCCGGGTGGAGCCGTACATGTTGACCCAGGCCGGACCCAGAGTGGGTAGGAACCCTTATCAGGTTTAAAAGGGAAATAAGAAAATAATAAATCAATCTAATCAATAATTACTTGATTTTATGGATTTTAAAGGTAATCACTGCTGAAAAGACAATCAGCTTCCACACTGCCCTTTAAACAGTACCTTTATCGCCATCATTTGATATCTTGCGTAGATCGATGAAATGGGTCCCTATGGCGACGTCGTTGACCTTATCTGAGTCTCTTATTTGGACCCTGATTCTTTTGCAGAGTGGAGGAAACAGCTCTGTGAAGATAACCTGCTCATTCCAGATAGGTTCATAACTGCTCTTCTGGACTGACGTCTTCCCCTGGAGACACAGAGAGGAGAAAACCCGCCATGGTCATTGGTTTTTGTTTACATTTTGCTGGTTATCCTGTGAAGCACATCAAAGTCCTGGGAAATTTGTCCCCATTGAATAAAAGACAAATAAAGCAGCAATAAGCAGTTGTAAGAGGAGGGAGAAACCTTTTGCCCAGCAAACTGCACTTGAACATAAGGGTCCACCAGATCCCTGTTCTCTCCAATGAAGGCCTTCTTCACATTAGCCATGATGGTGGTGTTCATTTTAGGGAGTCCTTCTGCACGATAGATCCTCACATAAATTCTTGCCCACTGTCTTTCTGCAGGAATGCCTTCAGGGAGCAACAAATTTCTGAAGCAGAAACAAAAAAAAAATTCATTGAAAAACTAATTCAGTGACTGGACTAGAGATTTATTAAGTGAATAAGCTGTAACTAAACTTGAAGAAGCCTCAAGAGACATTTGACGATCATTTGACTGAAAAGGAGAAATAGTAAAGTTCCGTTGACTTTTATGTTCTGCTCCTTACCCTTCTACGTCGTCTTCGTCCGTCTCATTGGCCTTATGGGGGGTCTTAATGTTGTCACCCTTTCCAACCACAGCAATGTCACACTTAATATAACCTTTGCATCCTGCAGTGATGTCATCTGGGTCAGAAAGGATGGCCCACTTGTGGTAGAACTGGTGCTCTTTGACAAATGGCAACACAATTGTTTTTTAACCAAAAGACATGCAAAAAAATTAATATGAAGGCAATGAATTCACTGATTTCCTCTCAGCTAACCAACAAACATTTGTATATTTTTACATTGATTAAAGGTGGTGACAGTGATCAATTACCAGGCTGAGAGTAAACAGTCCCGACGTCCATCTTAAAGGTTCCCACCAAGGTTCCACTGCGTAACAGGTTCTTAGAGTGAATAACCTGAGTAGGTCAAAGTGGGAAAGAACACAAACTGAAAACTTGAATAGTTGACAATGAACTTGTACGTCTGCAGAGTTTTTAACCCTTCAACATACCGAATAATACTTTTATGTCATTTAATCAATACATTTGCAGTGGTCTGGTAATTAATGCCTTAGTTTCTGATATTTGGACATCTCCCCTCTGATTGGAAAACAGAAACGCAACTCTAACACTGACTTGCAGCGCTGATGTTTTTTCTCGACAAATAACACACATTTGAAGGAGTCCTGCTGTGTGGTTGAGCTGCTGATGCTAACGATTAGCTTCTACTAGTCGAGACATTTGCTGCTGATTCTATAACAGACTTCCCTGTTGCAAGTACAGATGGGTGAGTCTGTGGATGTAAAGTGACAGTATGACTTAGATTCAATTCAATTCAAAAATACTTTATGTAACAGGAGCAGATGTAAGAATAAAAGGAGTTGTTTAGGTAGGATGAATATAATGGACGGACAAGTGTGTGTTACAGTGAATGTGGTCCCTGGAGCGGTTCTAATAAAAATAGCATCTGAGTAACAGAGTGGTGAGCCTGTCAATCCTAAATAAGAGATATCTGAGGACATTACACTTTATTAATCCCAGAGGGAAATTGATTAGATTGATCTGTCAGGCTTTTCTAATCCTAGAGTTTCACTGTCTATTTTCCATCTGGAGATCGGTGTAGGAGACTATTTTCCGCTTGCTTAAAAAACTCAGAGTGACTGATTATAATCAGAAATAATATTTAAAAAATGCTTTTGAGTGTTCCACACTTTTAATCCCGAAAAGTGAAAAAAAAGTATTCCCACCAACAATCAATGTCTCATTCGTGCGTCAAATCCTAGAGTTTCACCATCTATTTTCAATCAGAAAACGGTTGCACAAACGGTTATTACTATTTCTAGTCTTCTTCAAAATATCATTGTTATTGCATTGCCCCAAACTCTTAAAAATGCAAAGAAGAACCAATTTTTTGCTATTTTTCTTGATCTGGAAATTAAACTTACATGATTTTACTTAAGTCTTAAATAAATGTCATTTTTACCACTTCACACAAATTTATACAAGATAACATTTGATCTAATAAGAGCAAAAGTGTAAACACTTGAAATAAATAAATTGTGTTATCTTCTCTGTGTTTAGCAGCGTTTAGTGTCATGGACTACTTACTGAGAGTTTGATGATTTTGTCAAACATGACATCAGGAGGAACGTGGAAGTCGAAAACAAAATACTGCAGAGAGAACAAACAAAGATTTAACAAAAATGTGTTGTAGTTCATGCATTAAAGGTGGAATTATATAAAAATAGGATAGATGTGATTTGTTGGTAAATTACGACACCCTACAGATTTTCTCAGTATGATGAAACTTATGTGACATGATTTGTGAACACTAAAGACCAGAGAGCCTAATCGATTTTAAAAGACTTTTGTCAAAGACCTAGCAAAATAAAACTTTTGGACTTCACAGATGCAGAAGAAGAAGGAAACAGCGATTCTGATGTGAGCGCAGACAACGAGAGCGGTTGTCTTATTGACTTCTCAGGTTCTGATGTCATCAGGAGGATTTTCACTCCAACAGACAGAATCAGTATTGGACAAACTGTCACTTTGACTCACAGCAGGGTGCAACAAAGAGGCAGAACTTGGAAACCTGCTCATCTATACTGTTGCATTCCTCCTCTGTCCTTAGAGTGAGATTCCTCCCATCATGGGATTATTATGCCACAGTTACAGATACATAATTCAGCTGAATCTCAGTCTAAGAGCTCTGCACATGAGCAAACTGCATTTATGATTTGAATTCAGAAACATTTGAACCTCGTTGTAGTACGGACAGTTGGTGGACTCCTTCATGGAGGTGTACTTCTTGTCATCTCCAACTTCCACACACACCACCGGGTCCATGTTCAGGCCTATGAGCTGCCGAGCCTCGATCACCGTGATGCTGATCTGAAGGGAGACATGGAGCTTGTTAAAGTCTTTGTGGAAGGACTCTGTACCGCTCTATCACAACAGCTTCCAGAGTTATAGATTAGACCCTGCTGTGTTTTGGGTGGGCTCCGATCCAGTGCCTCCTGATAACTCCTGGACACCTCTGGTGAGGTTTTCTGGGCACGTCCAACTGGGAGGAGACCCAAAGGAAGACCCAGGATACGCTAGAGGGACAATGTCTCTCGGCTAGCCAAGGAACGCCTGGGGATTCCCACGGAGAAGCTGGCCCAAGTAGCTGGGGAGAAGGAAGTATGGTCCTCTTGGCTTGGGCTTCTGCCCCTGAAACCCGACTCCGGATAAGTGGATGAAAATGGATGGATGGATGGAAACACCAATATAGCTTTTTTGTGTTTGTTTCTAAAGTAACACTCAATAGTTTTTTTTTTACTTTAAGCGAAAGCTGTAACATTGATCTCAGTGATTGCTGAGTTAGGAAAATTACCAGTTTCATATTTCAGAATCAGAAGGGCCTCTGCCAGTGTGCCTCAGGGCAGCTGTGGATTCAGTGTAGTTCATCATCATCAATGTGTGTGTGTGTGTGAATGGATGAAATATACACTGCAGTGTAAAGCGCTTTGGAGTCCTCTGACTCTGAAAGTGTCAAGGTCTGCGTCTGCCCCCTCCTTTATGTGTCTCCTGATGTTTCTCCATCCTCTCTAGTTTCCCTTCTGTGTTTCATGGCGCCCTCATGTGTCCTTTGTCTGCATCTTTCCCCATGTGTCTCCTAATGTTTCTCCATCCCTCTCTGGATTCCCTTTTGTGTGCTCTTAGCGCCCTCATGTGTCCTTTGTCTGCATCTCTGTTACGTGTCTTATGTTGTAGCCCTTTAAAATCATTCCTCCCAGGTCCTGTGTCATCCAGTCATCCTCAGCCCCTCTAGTTGTAGCTCCAGCCTCGTGTTCCCCAGCTCAGTGTGTGTGTATGTGTGTGTGGTTATGTGTGTGTGGGTGCATGTGCTATGTCCTCCTCCAGCTAGTTTGTGTGAGCCCTTCCCTCTGTCTTTAGATAATTGTTGTTTAGTTTTGTGTTTAGGTATTTGCCCTCCTCTGTTTCTGTTTTCCCCATTTAGATAATTATTGTCACCTGCCTTCCCTCCAGCCCTCACTCCACACACCTGCTTCCTGTGTCCTTAATTGTTCTCCCTGTGTATCTAAGCCTTGTCTTGTCTCAGTGTCTGGTCGGATCTAAAACACAGTGGTTTGTTGAATAGAATTTAGATTTTTTTAAGCTCTTACTCCGACTCACACTCCAGCACAGTAGGTGGCGGAAATGCACCTAGAAGTTAGATGCCACCCGCCAATAAACACGAAGAAGAAGAAGAAGAGTCTGGTCGGTCCATTGTGTATTTGTATTCTGTCAGCGTTTGTTCGTGCTCTTGGTGAGCTTTGTTTCTCCAGCCTTGGAGTTTTGGACTTTAGGCTCAGCGTTTGTTCGTGCTCTTGGTGAGCTTTGTTTCTCCAGCCTTGGAGTTTTGGACTTTAGGCTCAGCGTTTGTTCGTGCTCTTGGTGAGCTTTGTTTCTCCAGCCTTGGAGTTTTGGACTTTAGGCTCAGCGTTTGTTCGTGCTCTTGGTGAGCTTTGTTTCTCCAGCCTTGGAGTTTTGGGACTTTAGGCTCGCTGCCTGGATTTATTTTGTTCATCTTTCACAAATAAAGGATTTTACCTTACATTATCTCCTGCCTCGTGCCATCCTGGGTTGCTGCATATTTGGGTCCTAACATCCTCAAAACATGACAGAAAGGTGCTATACAAGTGTGAGTAATTTATTTATAATTTATTGCCATATGTGCGAGAAATCACATTAGGAAATCGCTTCGGTAATTGGAATTTAACACCACTCTGCAGCCCTTTATTGACCAAACACATCACCAGATAGTTTTGCGGAGCGGGTGTCCTCGGGGGCACTCTTTACCTGCTTTACGGCTGTTAGCTTTTATGCTAGCATTTTCAGTTCACACAAGAAGAAAAAGAGGAAGTTTGCTTTTTCTGTTGGTATTATGACGGAGCCTGGAAATAAAAGTAAGAAAGTAATGGTAAATCGTAAATGGTCTGTATTTGTATAGCACCTTCTTAGGGTTCTACGTACAACTCCCCAAAGCTCTTCACAACACAACCAGTCAATCACACACACATTCACACACTGCTAGGGATGAGCTACAATGTAGCCACACTGACAGAAAAAAGGCCTGCCAAACACTGGCGCCACCAGTCCCTCTGACCACCACCAGCATGCAAGGCAAGTTAAGTGTCTCGCACAAGGACACAACAGCTACTGATGTCTCAGGTATTGTCACGAACAGAACTAGGAAGACCCGTGAAGACGCCAAACACAATGAGAGTAAAATAAAAAGGCTTTATTAGGATGCAGAGTTACCAGAGTTGGGCGAGGCTGGAGACAGAGTCGGAGAGGAGGCGAGGGTCAAAACCAGATCGGACATGCAGATACGGGGACCAGGCAAGAGGCGAGGTTGAGGACAGGCGAAGGTCGTGGAGGCAGGCAGAGTTCAAGGCAGGGGTCAGGAGAAAAACAAGGTCTGGAGGCAGAGATCAGGCAGGGTGGATGGCTGGAGAATTTACTGGCACTAAGTTTTCAATAATCTGGCAGAGACTGGGTAGCTGAATGGATCTTTTATAGCAGGGGAAGCAGGTGTGTAAAGTGAGCTGAGGAGTCAGGAGCAGGTGAAGTGGATGAAGCTGATTACAGGTACAGGTGAGATGAATGGAGTTGATGGTGGTTGCCAGGGAAACAGGGCTTGTCAGGAGCTTGGTGAGAGGACCAGGTGAGCTGAATGAAGGCTGAAAAATGAGTCATGACAGGTATAAGGTCTTTGGAGGCGAAGCAAAGCGCTGACACCAGAGTGAATAGTTTGAAGGAGCTAAAGGAGGCTACAAAATCCCAGACTGATGTTGACCTAGCTTTGTTGCTACTGGAGTTGTAAGTAAACATATGTTTTGTCCAAGCCCCTCACAATGCGGGTGAAAAATTTAACATGTTTTTGATTTAAATGATCTAGTTTACACTCATGACAAGTCTGGGGGGTGGGGGGTGGGGGTGGATTTTTTTTCTCACTCTTTTGTTTAAGTGTATTAAAAGCCTAAAATTCTGTATAATTAATGAGCATCAGACCCACGTGACCACAGAGCTAGCTCCGGGGAAAGGCCTCAGTAGAGCCTCTGCCTCGCCTGAAAACTGTTCCGTCATTTTCAGTCTCTGAAATTAGACCAGTAGTTGTAGTGTTTGTGCATTCTTTTTGGATATTATTTGTGCAATTGTTGGACAAAATGACTTGCTGTGGCATTAATTGCACTAAAAGAGCGTCCAAGGAGTCTCCACTTCATTTTTTTTGGTAAGTAAAATTATATTTATGTATTTTAGGTCACTGCTGAGCTTAGATTTTAACTTGTACTGTTTAACCATGAAATTTAAATGTAATAGGGTAAAACCCAGTGCATTTAACATAATGCTGCACTTTAGAAAATGGGTTAAAATATAACATGTTGGTGGAGCTGGGTTCAGACTATCGGCTTGTGGAGCTCTCGGGAGACCGATGTTTTCCACCCGGTTCTCCCTCCCCGCAGCTCGTGGCTTCTGTCTGCTGCGTGGGCTGCCGGCTTGTGGAGTTCTGGGATGGAAACCTTTTCAACCAATTCTCCCCAGCGGCAGCTCTGCGCATCTCAGATCGCAGCGGCGCTTGTCTGCTGTGCGGCTGCCGGCTTGTGGAGTTCTCGGGAGACCTCTGTGTTCCACCCGGTTTTACCCAGCGGTCAGCCTAGCGTATCTCTGACTCAGAAGCTCTGGTATTGTGCACAGTTAACTCCGGTTGTAGCTAGGTTGCTACCTCCGTTAGCTTAGCTCCCACCTTCGCGTTAGCTTTCGGTAAGCTTCAGGTTAGCTTGTAGCTAGTTCGACCGGGTGTCGTCAGTTGATCCCAGCCTTACAGCCCCACCCTCAGCTCCACCTCTCTTCCTTTTGTGGAATTGTCTGGGCTTGATGGAACCTGTGACACGGTCAAAATGGCGGTGGTGGCCACCTCCCATTTTGGCTCAAAAATGTGTTATTGGAGTCTACGGAAACCCATTGTCCATATATGTATGTCAATGGTTTTGTCCAACCATTTGGATCTTCTTACTTTGTGGTTTATTTTAGTATTAGTTATTTTAGTATTAGTTGGCTAATGTTGGTGTTAGCTCGCTGTTAGCGCTAGAAGGCTGCTGCAGGGTTGTTTACGACAGTTGTAATTTCACTTTCAACCAGAAGGGCGGAGTGGCAGGAAACTGCTCTGTGTTTCTTTAAGTCTCAAAAATACCAGTGGGCATGCTCAGAAAAAAAATATCATTTATTCCACAAATAACAATAATCCTGTTTGTGCAAGTGTGATATTTATTCTTCCATTTTTGTAATCTGTCTTTTGGCCTCTGAAAACTCAGTTAGTGTTCAAACAGGAAGTGCAAACACAGCAGAAAATCCAGTCACCCTAATTTCATAGATTCTCTACCACTCCTCCTTTTGCATTTAACATTAAGTTTTTTACTGTTTGCATTTTCGTCCTTAAGAAAATGATGCCATCTTTTGATATTTGCATCCTGATAAAGGTCAGTCCTTTCCTTCTCTTATAGATCCGCTCGGTTTTTTATTTGCCTATAGCATCTTTAATTTTTTTTTTACTCAAAAAAACTTTATTGATCCAACAAGGGTAATTCATTTGAAGCTACATAATTATAGGGACATGGATGAATGTGTTAACATTTGAGATGCCATCGTTGCAAATGTCATTTGAACTGACTACAGTCGAATAGTGGGGAATAAAACTTTTGTATTGAGATGTCAGCTGTTTCTTCCCTGGCCTGCAGATGGCAGAAGTCACAGAAATCAGAAAGCAGAGTTGGTTAAGGTTTGTTGAGGGTCTGACCTCATGAGGAAATTACTATGCAGTGATTTTCTCCAAAATTACTGTGCTTAAATTGCTCTGAAAAAGCAGATAATAACATCAGTGCCAAGAGACACTTCATTTCCCATGATGCTTTGCATAGGGAAGCAAGGTGATGACGTCACCACAACAACCAGCTCAAAAACTATAAGTTTCAGTGAAAAACGAAACTTAACTGTTCTTATGCCTAGTTCACTGGCTGTAAAGGACGCTCATTGCTGCTGCTCTGATCAACGTGAGCAGATCAAACACTGAACGCTGAAAAGCTGGGTTGGAAACCCAGCAAGCAAATCTACTTTTTCTGCATTCCTCCAGCTGAGGTGAAGGAAACGATCGCTGACTGATAAACTCCAACTCCATTAGGACCTGACTGGGAACGAGCGGAACCCATCCCGCTCTCAGAGACGCTGTAAGTTGTCAAACTCAGCACAAAGAAACTTTGCTCTCTCTGTCCAGCTGATTCCGTGGAGAGACACTCGTGGGGAGGAACAATGGAGTAAATCATCTGACCAGGGATGCCTTTCTTTGCCCGGAACAGCTGTTTTGCTCCTGCAAGTTTTATCTCATTCTCTCTTTTTATCTTTCTCGTCTCTTATAGTTCACAATAAGCAGTCGACCGCGTGACTTGCTTCAAATTATCAGACGGTTTTCTCTATCTTCCGTAATCAAACACGTTATAGATATATACCGTGAAGTAAGATCTTTTGTTTATTGTTTATTTAATCTGGGTTTGTCGGTAAGCTGTGGCCAGGCTGCATCGACTCTGTTAGATTAAATAATTTACAAGTGACCTTTGTTGTTTAAGAGTCTAAACTTTTGAAGTGTTGAAGTTTAAGTTTGCTGTGATTTTAAGCCACTAAGTGTTCGGGAAAGGAGAACTGGACAAGGGAGGGGAGAGCCACACACACTCACAGCTTACAGCACACAGCTCAAGGACACTCTCCCTGCACACCTGCGCTGGAAAACAAAGCATTCATTGATTTCACACACACACACACACCACACACACCCACTCACACACACACTCATAGGTGTGTTTATGGTTTGTCAGGGACTCACCACTGAAACAAATCCATCACGTGGGGACATCCTTCATTTTACACACATTTTCAATTAAACCATTGTTTTGCATTATTAATCTCCTTGTTAATTAAATGTTATAAAATTCAGATTTGTCTCCAATAGATTTCTTGTGTCGATTTAAAGTCTCTGCTCCTCTGGCCCACGATCTTCAAGAAAGACTGATAAGAGTTTTGGATTCATTTCCCTTTCTAATTAAAGGGATGGTGCCCCGTAGATACGTAAGAGTATCTTAATTAATTAATACATTGGTAAATATTCCCATATTTACAGAGTTTATTGAAGAATCCAAAAGTAATTAATTAATTACTAATTACTCGCTCCTAATTACCCCAACAGGTTAGATAATAAATGTTCTTTTGCCTGATGAAACCCCAATAACATGGTGAGTGCAATAGTGGGTCAATACCGACAGTAATGGAGAACAGTAAATTAGAAGAAATGGGACGACGCTTAGCTTTACTTATATTAGAATTCATTTTTCCAGACCAAAACTTCTAAAATATAACTAACATTTAAAGACCTGCAATATTTAACATGCTTAACCAATAGGGTTAAAGATTTATCGATTACTGACCTAAAATAATCAATAACAATATCTGTAAAAGTAATTCAAACAAAGTGAGTTAACCTTCTAATTTATCACAGTTTGCACACCTCAGCAGCTATTGTACTATTGGGCTGAGTTGGTTTTGCCAGAATTCCTTTAAGGAACCTAGAAAATCATTCAGTTTGTGTGAATTTAGTCAATGAGTCTCTGGAGAAGAAGTGCTTTTAGAAGGATTTCTGCATCATATTTTAGTTTTGCAGACACGTGAATATTGATTTCATGTGTTTCTCAGTTTTATGGAGATTTATGGAGACAGGAAGGGGGTGGGGTGGCTGGGCTATGCCAACAGGGAGCTCAAGTGTCGTTCCCTTCCAGTCGGTCCACGGGTCCCCGGAAAAATGACAAAATGAATGGAAATGAATGGAGCTATAAAGCTATTTTCTAATCTGCTTTGCCTTGTGCCCTGAATCCCACATACCGGTATGTTGCACTTCAATTTAGATGAAAAGTAATGATGTGTTTTGACTATGACTGTCACATAATTTGATTTATTAGCTTGTAAAAATTTGTAATTAAAAGGACTACAAATCAGACGTTGCATATATGACATCACCACAGAATCTGTTCTTCCCCAGCGCAGCTGCTACTTACCACATGCCCAGATTTACGGTGTTTTTTTCCATGTTTAATGCTCCTTCTTTCATCCAGAAAGACTCAAAGCTCACTAGACTCAGCATTTTTCTTCTCTGTGTCCAGTTCGATGTTGTCAATTTGGTGAGACAAGCATTTGTAGTCCAACACGTCTTTTCACGCAAAACCTAAAATAACTTTTGCCGCCTGTCAAAAAAAGAGCAATCATGGCATTCACACACATCATGTGTGAAATCCATGACGGATATCAAATGGAATCAGAACAAAATTTTATCTGCTCATAGTAGACTCATTCATTTTTTTGGCAATTCGGTACCCAAGGTCTGGAAGTAGATGAGTGTGACTTAGGCTTTCTGTGCCATCCTGGGCCATCTTTGCCTGTCCTCCAGGGGTCAAGTCCATCATGAATTTCCAAATATTTCTGCTAAACTAATAAATAAATATTAAATAGGTTAATATTTGTATGACTCATAGTAAAACTCTTGAAGCTGCTTTTGAGATTAAACCAAACCATTGTGGTCCTAGCTGCTTTCAGCCTAGCCGTTAGCTCATCAATCCCAAGGGATACATTCTCTATTACATCAAACTGAAGCCATCTACAACAGCAACAATATTATTCATTTAAAATGTTTACACGGAGAAACATTTGAACAAATCCATGAGTTTTTGAATCGGATCAGACTTATTCTTGATGAAAAACAAACACACCTGATAGTCCACCGGTCTCCCGGAGCTCGGCTCCATCTTGATATCTGGCTTTGACCTGAGAGAAACGCATCACAGTAATTGAAAGCATTCCTGCATTTTTTGAGAACAAGGTAGAAAAAAAAGAGTACAAGCCTAAATCTACGTTGAAATGATAATAAAAAAAATAACAGACCACATTCTAATTTGGGGAAATTGAACTAACAGCTCCTTGGGATGATTTTCACAATGCAGATGGCTTCATTAGGCCAAGGGGAAGAGTGTGAGTATTGCAGTGCTAATACAGCGCTTTAAGATATTTACTCCTTATAAGAGTCAAAACATAAAGTATATATTTCCTCTTCCTGTTTCACTCAAATCATCTTGTTGTTTTGCTGCTATGTGACTAAACCAGGACACATTTGGCAAAATCCAAGAAATTCTACTTCAAGCAACAATACAATTCAACTAATGATGTACCATACTGAGGTGCCCTCACAAGCACAGATCATAAAAGCAGTCTGTGAAGGAACACACTGCAGAAGGACTCAGCTTGTGTCAGGGTTTTTTTTTTTTAATAAAGCTGCTTTCTTTAAACCTTTAAACTCAGAAATAATTCAAAGGTTTCTCTGCAGAGACAGTCTTGTTTGTTGGTGTGGTGTGAGTTTCTGAGTGTGTGCTTTCTGTGTGTTGGACCTTTTGTTAGAAACATTGGTGGTGACAGCGGTCACGGAGGCTAAAGACACGGCGTCCGGTTCCAGTGTCCCAGCCAGACGAATGGCCTTCTTGTCCAGATCTTCCATTTCCAGAATCGCTGGCTCATCTGCACACATCACCCAGATTAGACATGAATCACTTTTGCTTCCTCATCAGAATTGTATTTTTGTTGGAACACGTCCACAGAGTCGGACAGGAACGACGTACGATAATTAGGTTTTACCTCCTCTCTTGTGGTTGTCCTTAGAGCTCTTGATCTTGCCGAGCTTCATGGCTGAGAAAACTCCCTTCCCAGTTCTGTTGGAGAGAAATAAGATCACGAAAATGATCCATCACAGCTGAGCTACCTTCATATAAACCTGGGTTCTACTTCACCACTTAAAGACGTAGAGCAGTGTTACAAAATTATTGGGTCATCTCTCTTGTTTTTACTTATTTCCCCTAATGACATGTTTTTCTACTTTTTTTAAAAAGTAACAACAGATAGGTATTAAAATTTTAAGCTGGAGTTTTAACATTGATATCAGTGATTGCTGAGTTAGAAACTTGACCAGTTTCATGTTTGACACCACTCTGCTGCCCTCTGATGACCAAAAACCACACTTGATAGTTTTGTGGAGTGGGTAGGTGCCCTACGGGCTGATCTTTATTAGCTTTACACTTGTTAGCGTTTATGCTAGCAGTTAGCTTATTCAGTTTGCCAATCGTCAATGAAAAGCACAAGAAGAAGAAGAAAAACAAAGAAATTTGCGTCTTTGTTGGCATCATGGCGGAGCCTGGAAGTAAAAGTAAGAAAGTATTGTTTTTGGAGGCAAAGCAAAGAACTAAAACCATAGTGAACATTGGCGCGGCCTATGCTAGTTTGCTATGCTATGTTTGACGAAGCTAAAGGAGGCTACTAAATCACGGACTGATGGTGACCTGGCTTTGTTGCTACAGAACTTGTAAGTATTAATATTTTATCTCCAACAGGGTGGATCTTTTTACTTGTTTATTTTAGTTTGAGTTGGCTCATGTCAGTGTTGGCTTGTTGTTAGCATTAGCTACAGCAGGCTGCAGCAGGGTTGTTTACAACAGTTTTAATTCCACATTCAACCAGTAGGGCAGAGGAGCAGGAAACTGCTCTGTGTTACTTTAAGATCTAAAAAGAAAATGTAATCTGAGGTTTCTGAAGATCTTTTAAGTTTTTCGCTGAATTTTGGCTGCTTTTCCCACTGAATTTATTCCTGCACTTGTATATTTCCTTTTAATCCACTCAACTCTGACCCAACTATTATTCAGCCAAAAAAAAAAGGCATCTAAACTCAAGAAATCTGTGTTGTGTCACAAAACCGGAAACTTCATTATTCAGGCTTAAGGTACATTATTTCCAGCAGCCTGTCACAAAGACACAACCTGTTTCAATTTCTTTATGAAAAACAACAAAATGGACACATTTTGAGATGTAAAATCGTATTTTAACATCAGCTGGTGACTTTTCCAGATTTATAAAGAGTGGCTTGTGGATATGAATCATAAGCGTTTCTGTTGCAGTTTATTTTGGTGCTGAAACAAATTTTGATGCATTCCAAGTTTTTATTTACATTATAAAGTATAAACTGCAAAAGGTATCATGAACTAATTAACAAAATGGGTTCAATGACAAATACTGAATAACCTTTAAATGCATTACAAAATTATAGTAAAGACAATATCAGGAGATTATAAACATGTGAGGAGAAACTGTTAAAATGATGTTAGGGTGCATTATATTTTTGCAAAGTAGCAAAATGCCCCACAACACCCTGATCTGTTTCTAAATGCATCAGTATTACCGATAAGTTGTGTGAACATTTGTTTCCAGGTGAGTTATCTATCACACCCCCACCAACAAATTCTCCAAACCCTCAATCACAAAACAGGAGTATCCGGTGTCTCCACATTGATGTTATCTGGATCATGTATCAACACAACGACAAAGACAGGGTGATGTCATCAGCAGCACGACAAATAAGGGGCTTTAATTATTAAAAATGAGCGAGACCATCCAGTTTGCTGCGGATATGGATACATGTCAGGAAATTAATGAACAGGAGGGGTTTTTGTTTGTTTCCTCAGGCATTCAGATAGGAGCGTATCAGAGTTCAGCCATTTCTCCAAAGACACCCGCCCCCTGTCTCGTTTTAATACAGAATAAACAGAACTAAAGAGTTTAGGGGAAATTAAAAACAAAAATCTATAGATTCATGATGGAAAATAAAAATCTATCAGCTCCCAGCATCTTCTCAGAATAACATCTTGTATCAGTTCGTGGAAAATCTGTGCAATGCACAGATATGTATTCACAGGCTGCAGGCAGATCATGTCTGAGTTAAAAGGACTGGTTTGTTTCCGGATGTAAACATAGAGAAAATGTAAAATCCTTCAACTGATTGACCATAAATAAAAACGAGCAATAATCAAAGTTTGCACAATCTATGACAGTTATCAAGTAACCACTTGTTCAGGTCCTTTAAATGTTTTGCTGCTTTTTTACATACAATATGTATATTTTTCTTTTAAGTGTTAAAAGTTTGGGATAAAATTTGCTTTACTTGAGAAGATTCACAAGTAGTAAAAATCAGAACATTTTCTTTTCGCGTCTTTTAAATTAAAGTATGACATAACAGAAAATATGTGCAAAAATACGTTTCATACGTACCACATCAAAAACACCACTGATCCTAATCAACTCCACAGATTACAGCAAATCCTCCACCGTGCTTCTTCTACTTTATGATAACGTGTAAATATGCAGCAAAAAGAAGAATCCAGTGCAACAAATGACACGCTTGCAGAAAACAGAAACAGTTGACAGATATGAGCACAAGACAGAGGAGAGGAGAGACTAACAGGTGGATGGAGGTGGTGGGAGTTGTAACAAGAGAGGGAGGCTATTTCTTTACCTATAGAAAGGATCTTTGCAGATTTGACACAAAACACACATCGAAATCCTCAAATGTTGATTTTCTGTTCTTTACTTTATCTGATTTCTACGGCAGATGCTTCAAAATATATTTTATTTGGTCTCTTACGTTTCAGAGCTTTTTAATGTGTTTATTAAATAAAGCTTTGATTGATTGATTGATTGATTGATTGATTGATTGATTGATTGATTGATTTCACCCATTAATACTTCATTCAAAAAAAGTGCTTTTTCACTCATCATGCACACATCCACATAACGTGCACATTGGGACCGATATCTGGTTTAGTGCTTTGTAAAAAGAAAACTTTACACATGGAGGGACCTGAGGATCAAACTGCCAAATGCTCTCAGGAAAAATACCCTCGAAGTGACGGACCATCACAGAGAAGCAGGAGCAAGTGTATAATTCAATTTGACAGTTTTAGTCCATTCTGAATAAACTCAGTCCAGAATTTTATGCATTTATGATAAAACATGTGTTTTCAGGTGTTTACCTGAACCCATCATCTGCGTACTACCATGATTATTTACAACTAAACATATAAAAAATGAAAACATTCAGCAGTAAGGTGAGAACTAGATGGATCAATAGATGTGAAGTTTTATTTTTAGTCAAAAAAAAGTTCTATTTGTTTATGTGTGTGTGTGTGTGTTTGTGTGTGTGGTGGTGGTGGTGGTGGGGGGGGGGGGGGGGGGCAAAACAGATGATGCAGCCATCCACTAGAGGGAGCTTTGGTTCCTTTTGGCATTAATTTCTGAGTTCCATCCATCCATTTCCCTCCACTTATCCAGGGTCGGGTTGCGGGGTCACCCTTCTCTCTCCCCAGCTACTTGGGCCAGCTCCGTGGTGAAGAGAGAGCTGAGCTGGAAGGCAAAACTCTCGATTTACCCGTTGATCTACATCCCTACGCTCACTTATGGTCATGAGCTTTGGGTAGTGACTGAAAGAACGAGATCGCGGATACAAGCTTGGCTCTCCCTCAAAGATGGGGTGAGAAGCTTGGTCATCTGGGAGGGGCTTGGAGTAGACCTGCTGCTCCTCTACTTTGAGAGGATCCAGTTGATATGGCTCGGGCATCTGGTCAGGATGCTTCCTGGACGCCTCCCTGGTGAGGTTTTCCGGTTACATCTAACTGGGAGGAGACCCAAGGGAAGACCCAGGACACAGTGGAGGGACTATGTCTCTCACCTGACCAGGGAATGCCTTGGGATTCCCCGGGAAGAGCTGGCTCAAGTATCTGGGGAGAGGGAAGTCTGGGCCTTTCGCCTTAGGCTGCTGCCCCACGACCCGACTCTGGATAAGAGGATGAATATTATGGATGGATGGATGGATAAATCATACACTTTGTGAGGAAAAAGATATTTATTAATTTAGTATTAACTGCATTTTTAAAACCAACTCAAAGCAAAGGTTTAGTAAACTTCTATATGCATCATATCTGCTGTTGTTCCTTTGAAAACTTCTAAATAAAGGCTGGTCCCATTAAATAATCACATTGGTCCAGATCATTTACAGCCTAATAACGGAGTGATAAAGGGTCAACAACAAGCATATTTTATTCTTTGCAGTGCTGCAATAAAGAAAGGTCCTTTTCAGGCTCTTCTGAGAGTGTACGGGTATTATTTGCTTGGTTCTGTCAGAGGGAGTTATTGAATAAATAGCCAATGCTGACCTTTTGCAGTTGAGGATAGTGTGCAGCGGAGCAAATAAAGACTCTGCAGTATATTCTCTGTTCTTTGTAAAAGTAAACAGGAGCAAATGCGGGAACACACATCAAAGACACTTGTAACTGGAAGCTGTTTGAGCATAATAAAACAGGAATAACAAACATGTTGCCTCCAAACATCTTGGATGGAAGAAAATAAAGATTTTAATATTTAATAACTTAAATAAATTTTGCGATTTGTGTTCCACCCCTGCCCTTTGTGTGTGTGTTTTAGAAGCTCATTCATTGGAGATGACGGGTCCAGGGGGAACCCACACTTCCCTCTCTGCAGGGACACTCTCCAGTTAAGCCGGGCGTACACTGTGCGACTTTTTCACTCGCAGCGTTCAGCTTCAGCTCAAACTACGACTTCCTCGCAGAACAGATCTCACGAGTCATGTGCTCACACTGTACGACCCAGTTCTCGCATGCAACCTGACTGCTCACACTGTACGTCTGGTAGCAACACGTCGGCCCTAAAAATATGCTAAAAATAGCAGTTTTTACTCAACACGTCAGACTTTTTTGTCTTGTTTTGCCTGTTGTCCTTCGGGAGTGCTGCAGGAGGACACACAGGGATTTATGGGGGTTGGATGAGGAAAACGAAATAAAGAAAGTAAATTTGTGTTTTGTGATCAGTTTAATTTGACATGAACACGACAAACACACTTTCTTGACAATCTTTGTGAGTAAAAAACATGTAGAAAAAAATATGAACAGCGTGTGTTATTAGGGGAATAGCGAGCGGCGTTGATGCATGATTGCACATGCGCCGTGAGCGGTTCTGATACTTTTTGGGTCGCAGCTTCTTGCAGCGCCGCTTCAACAGTGCGATACCCTCACGAGGGACGAGCGAAATATTAAACACGCCAGAAGTCCGTGCAACCTCACGACTGCTGATCGGCAGCTGGTCATGTGGTGTGAATCGCCTCTCGTAACCCCCTGTACACTACACGACCACTCGGCGCAAAACTCGCCCCGATCTCGTGGATTCTCGCACGACTGGAAAATCGGCTCAAAAAAGTGAAAAAGTCGCACAGTGTACACCCGGCTTTACTCCTGGGGGAACTCAGGATCTTCCCAGGCAAGAGAGAGAATCTCTTTGTGTGTTCTAGATCTTTTCCATGCAGGTTCGGGCCTGACAAGGTTTCCAGAAGGAGCCACATCTGTCCTCTGAGGCTGAGCGGAGTCAGCATATTGTCACAAGTGCCGGTGAATGAAGCCGAGGTGAGGCGAGGATCCAGACGCGGGGAGGAAGACAGGCAGACAGGTAGGTATTCTTACACTTATTTATTAGGAGACATGCTGGACAATGAAACAACGATCCGACACAAGACACAGAACAGAAGGGGTTTAAATACACGAGGGCCGGGAGCTAAGGTGATTGGGAAACGAGAGGCAGGTGGGAGCAATTAACGGAGACACAAGGCTGAACAAAACGGGGTGACAGGACAGGGTGTGACAGTACCCCCCCCCCCCCCCCCCCCCCTTCAACGGGCGAGTCCCAGACGCCCACAGGAACAAGGATCAGGGCGGGAGGAGGGGGACCCGGAGGGAGGGCCAAGAGGAACCAAGGGAACAACGGAGAGGAGGCAGGGACCAGCAGAGTCCGGGGGCCTGCGCCTGGGGCAGAGGAGGAGGAGACAACAGGCCCTTGGAGGCCTGCGCCTGGGGCAGAGGAGGAGACGACGGGCCCTTGGAGGCCTGCGTCTGCGGCAGAGGAGGAGGCGACGGGCTCTTGGAGGCCTGGGTCTGCGGCAGAGGAGGAGGCGATGGGCTCTTGGAGGCCTGCGTCTGCAGCAGATGAGGAGGCGACGGGCTCTTGGAGGCCTGGGTCTGCAGCAGAGGAGGAGGCGATGGGCTCTTGGAGGCCTGGGTCTGCAGCAGAGGAGGAGGCGACGGGCTCTTGGAGGCCTGGGTCTGCAGCAGAGGAGGAGGCGATGGGCTCTTGGAGGCCTGCGTCTGCAGCAGTGGAGGAGGCGACGGGCTCTTGGAGGCCTGCGTCTGCGGCAGTGGAGGAGGCGATGGGCTCTAGGAGGCCGGTGTTTACGGCAGAGGAGCTCTGCAGGCTGGACCGGGGACACAGTTTCTGCAGGCTGGACCGGGGACAAAGCCTCTTGGACGGGCTGGACCGGGGACAAAGCCTCTTGGATGGGCTGGACCGGGGACAAAGCCTCCTGGATGGGCTGGACCGGGGACAAAGCCTCTTGGACGGGCTGGACCGGAGACAAAGCCTCTTGGACGGGCTGGACCGGAGACAAAGCCTCGTGGAAGGGCTGGACCGGAGCCTCGTGGAAGGGCTGAACCAGATACGGTACGACCTCCGGAACCACCACTGGAACTGGAGATGGCGGAGACGCCGGACTAGAGGGGACGTCGACCTCTGGAGTGGAAAGAGCGCCGACTTCAGATGAGGCGCCGACTTCAGATAAGGCGCCGACTTCAGAGGAAGTGTCGACCCTTGGACTGGAAGAGGCGTCGACCCTTGGACTGGAAGGGGCGTCGACCCTTGGACTGGATGAGGTGTCAACCTCTGGAGTGGATGAGGCGTCAACCTCTGGAGTGGATGAGGCGTCGACCTCTGGAGTGGATGAGGCGTCGACTTCAGAACACGAGGAGGCGTCGACGTCAGAACACGAGGAGGCGTCGACTTCAGATACGAGGAGGCGTCGACTTCAGAACACGAGGAGGCGTCGACTTCAGAACACGAGGAGGCGTCGACTTCAGAACACGAGGAGGCGTCGACTTCAGAACACGAGGAGGCGTCGACTTCAGAACACGAGGAGGCGTCGACTTCAGAACACGAGGAGGCGGTGACTTCAGAACATGAAGAGGCGTCGACTTCAGAACACGAAGAGGTGTCGACAATAAGACTGGAAGGGGTGTCGACCACCATCGACTTCTGGTCCGGGGGCGTCGACTTCTGGTCCGGGGGCGTCGACTTCTGAATCGTCTGTTTCTGGACCAGAACCGTCTGCTTCTGGGCCGGAACCGGAACCATCTGCTTCTGGGCCAGAACCGTCTGCTTCTGGGCCGGAACCTTCTGCTTCTGGACCGGAACCGTCTGCTTCTGGGCCGGAACCGGAACTGTCTGCTTCTGGGCCAGAACCGTCTGCTTCTGGGCCGGAACCTGAACCAACTGCTTCTGGGCCAGAACCGTCTGCTTTTGGGCCAGAACCGGAACCATCTGCTTCTGGGCACGAACCTTCTGCTTCTGGAGTGGAGACGGAGCCGCAGTGGGAGGGGCTTCCTGGACAGGCTGGATCTGAACTGGTGGTGCTGGAAACCGGGAGAACAGGGAGGACAGACCGTCTAGCTGAAGCTCCTGGAGGCTGAGAGTCCGACGGAGCTGGGCCAGCTCAGCCCGGAGACCGGCGAGCTCCGCTGGGTGGACCTCGGACTCGCTCCTCTGGCTCTGAGATGAGGGAGCTGCCGGCTGGACCGAGGCCCTCTCCTGGCGGTTCGAGGAGGATAAAGTGTCCAGGTGGGACTCCTGGAGGCTGACGAGCTGGCGGATCCGGCCAAGTTCTGCCTGGAGACCGACAAGCGCTGTCAGCTGGGCTGCAGACATTGCTCCTCCGCCTGCAGATGACGGGGGCGCCGATTGGGCCGGTGACGGGACTGCTGATCTGGCCGGGGGCGGGTCCAAGCTGCTGCGTCGGGCAGGGGCAGAGGCGAGTCCGCAGCTCCGTCCCGGGACACAGGGCTGCGGTGGAGCTCGGCGTTTTTCCCCACGCCGTGGACCAACTCCGGGGGAACAGACAGCCAGGCTCGGGCCAACGAAACTGGAGCAATCTGGAAGCGGCTCCCGGTCCAAACTCGCCTCTGGCTCCGGGAGGGTGGGGAGGAACGCCGCGGCAGAAGGTCGGTGACGGCGTCTTCGGCGAGACGAAGCTGTAGGAAGAGAGGCCGGTGATCGGAGGAGAGGAACTGGAGCAGGCACTCCCAGGGTAGAATCTCCCCGCTGGATCCTTTAACGGGTTTGGGTCGGATCATTCTGTCACATTCTGTCTGTGAATGAAGCCGAAGTGAGGCGAGGATCCAGATGCGGGGAGGAAGACAGGCAGACAGGTAGGTATTCTTAAACTTATTTATTAGGAGACACGCTGGACAATGAAACAATGATACGACACAAGACACAGAACAGAAGGGGTTTAAATACACGAGGGCCGGGAGCTAAGGTGATTGGGAAACTAGAGGCAGGTGAGAGCAATTAACGCGGACACAAGGCTGAACAAAACGGGGTGACAGGACAGGGTGTGACACATATGGAGGTAAACCATTGTCAGTTTCCATCTCTGCGCTGATGAGGAAAAGTTTTAGGCTTTTACTTTCCCAATATGAGAAAGCCGACCCAGGCTGCAGTCAATC
The DNA here is from genome assembly GCF_043380555.1 of Nothobranchius furzeri. Taxonomy (NCBI): domain Eukaryota; kingdom Metazoa; phylum Chordata; class Actinopteri; order Cyprinodontiformes; family Nothobranchiidae; genus Nothobranchius; species Nothobranchius furzeri. The sequence goes on from NC_091742.1 coordinate 5,716,895, forward strand.
TAGATTTCTAATCATTTGAATTTTGGTAGCCATGGAAATGAACAAAGCATAATTTAAAAATTTGATTCTGACCAATTGAAGAAGATTTGGAGAAGACAACAGAACAATATTTATACTTAAACAGTTGAAAACTGGATTAATCACCTGTTTTAATGTGCTTTTAGTGTTTAAGTCTTACTTCCAAAACCTTTTCACGCAGAAGTTTATTCTTTTGAAATATGTCATCATGAAAGACGACGGACATTCTGCTACCCAAGATAAACATCTGGATCGACCTTCCAAAGCTCTTCTGTATTTGAATCCATTTCCGCACAGCTGTGACCAATGTGGGACAAGTTCCAGCTGGCCCCAGAACGTTTAGGAATTCATCAGCGTGTCTATACATTCCAACTGTGGTCACTGTGGTGTGATTTTTGCACATTTGACATGCCATCGGGGGGATCCACACTGGAGAAAAGCTCTCCATCTGTGACCACTGCAGGAGAAATTTCCGTCACTTAATTTAAAACTTCATGTGCGCATCCGCTGGAGGAAAGCCCTACAGCTGTGACCTGCATGAGGAGAGATTCAGGCATTTAGAAACTCACCAGGAAACATCCTTAGGTATTATAAGTAACCATCATCAACTCACCCTCTAACAACATCTTAAACTAGGAAGCGGTTTAAATCCGTTTCAAATTCACAAAGTATTAAAATCAGGGTCTGATCTGCATGGAACAATTCTGGGACTGCTTCCATCAGTAATATTCAACTTGTTGGATCGTCTTGGCCTGATTGTGCAGCGTTTGTGGTGTGCTGTGGGACAAATGGGCTTGCTGCCTGTTCAATGTGACGTTCAGCCAATCAGAAAGCTAGGTGACAGAAGCAAACTACATGGAGTGAGTGGTATCCAAATCCTCCTCTTCTGCCATGTTTTTCGCTCCGAATTCACATTTGACCTTGAGAGGATAAGTGAGATTTGTGAGTGAAACGAGTTGGTGTGTGGAATGTGGTTGAACACCACACCACGTAAGATCAAAACTGTTATATCAACGATCTTTTTACTACCACACGTAGTCTCTGATGTTTTGGAAAAATCCTAACAACGTTAAAATCTCGTCGTGTGAACCAGGCCACACCAGCTGTCCAAACCATGTCAGCTGACTTTTTTTTAGATGTGGAGGAGCTCCTCTGAATAGCTGAGCTCCTAACTGTTTCTTGGAGGGTTGGTCTATTCATCGTACGAGGGAAGCTCCTATCTTGGGTCTGGACCACAGATCCATTAGTAACTTGACAGCTTCAGCAGATTGCTACAGGGTTCGCCTCACTGCAGATGCTGCAACAGTCTGCCGATCAATCTCCTGCTCCATTCTATCCTACCTCATCAACAAGACCCAAAGATATTTGGTGCAGAAACTCGTTTCCAACCGCGTTGGTAATCAATCTTTAAAACACTCCCAAAACTAAAGCATCCAATAAAATCCAGATTCAGAACTTTACAGATGCACGTCAGCTGGTCAACCTCCAGTTAGATGAAAAATAAAACAAGTAAAGAAGAAACACCTACAGAAATTAATAATTTATTGGTATGTACTATACGTTCTGCTCTGTGGGGTCTGCTGAAAGGAGCTCACTGAGACACACAACACACCCGTTTTCTCTCTCACACAAAGATTAGATGCAAACATCTCAGTTCTTCCTGGATCTTCTGAGCCTGAGCCAGGAAAGATCGCCTTTATCCGATAACACAGTTGGGAAAACTCTCATTGAACCAAATCTCTGAGCTGAACTCTTATTGAACAGCCTATTGGGTTTTTTTTTTGTTTGTTTGTTTTTTCAAAACTCGGCTGCTTTCATTCTCTAACCTGCTTTATTTTGTATGTTTAATTCTTAATACTAGTATTAAAAACCATCTATATGATCATTCCTCCTGTGAAACAGATCTCATTTCTCAGCTGTTTCTGCTTCAGTAGCCTAAAAGAGAGCTGATTAATTCAGTAACTGATATTCTTCTCTTGCGTTGGAGCATTTGCTCACTTATAACTTCATCCTAATTAGTGGTGCACAGAAGCTTTTGCAAGTTTAATACAGTCAAGAAAGAAGAAAAACGTCCCCTGAGTTTTCCTGTCCTACATACAGGAAACAACAATCAAGCTGACAAAAATTTGGGAAGCATCATATTTAAGTTTTGTGGGATCTTTTCAATCTGAAGAGTTACAGATCTGCGAGGAAGACGTGGGGGAGGAAGAAATGTGACAAGAGAGATTAAAACGGACATAAACACTTTTCTTTTAAAGACGTCATTTTTTAGACTTCATATTTAATTTTAAAGGAGCTGCTGCACAGGTGATTCAACCACTGAATTAAGTGGGTTGGAGCAGAGAAACCACTAAAACATGCTGCATACCGGGCCTCCAGCACCAGAATTTAGGCCCCTGATTTAGCTGGAGCTTCAACATTGATCTCAGTGATTGATGGGTAAGAAACTTGCCCAGTTTCCTCCTGCAGCCAAAAAACTGCACTTGATAGCTTTGTGTAGTGGGCAGGTGCCCTATGGGGTGCTCATTACATGCTTAAGGCTGTTTGCTGTAATGTTAGCTGTTGGTATTTTTAGTTTGTCGATCGTCAATAAAATACACAAAAAACTGAAAAAGAAGTTTGCTTTTCTGCTGGTATCATGGCAGAGCCTGGAAGTAAAAGTAAGAGAGTAATGTCTTTCGAGGCGAAGCAAAGGGCTAAAACCAGAATGAACATCGGCACGGCCTGCACTAGCTTGAGGGAGCCAAAGGAGGCTACAAAAGCATGGACTGATGGTGACCTGGATTTGTTGCTCCTGGACTTGTAAGTTATGATATATTTTGTCCAACAGTGTGGATCGTTTTACTTCATGGTTTACTTCAGTATTAATTGGCTCATGTTAGTGTTAGCTCGTTGTTAGCGCTAGCTACTGCAGGGTTGCTTACGGCAGTTGTAATTCCACTTTCAGGCAGTAGGGCAGAGCAGCAGGAAACTGCTCTGTTACTTTAAAAACAAGAGTTCATATTATTTCAAGTATTGCTTTGTTTTTACTGTGTTATTGTTGATTTTAATATTACTTTTACTGCAGCTTTTATTACTTTTATTGCTGTTTAATAATGTTGCTTTTCTTAAAGATTGCTCAGCACTTTGGTCAATCTCTGTTTTTAAATGTTCTTGACAAAGTAAGCTGAATGATTGACGTTCTACTATAATTCGTTTAGCCCCAGATAAACAATGTTTCGTGCACTAAACAGCTAACGAATTGACATTTTTATTATTTATGATTAGCAGCAATTATATTTTTAATCAAATTAAAGAAAGCCAAATGACCATTTAAAATGCTTATTTTTATGCCAAATTATATATCGCACAAGCTACAAAAGGTGTTCTGTTGAATTTTTTCCTCAAATAAACTTTAATTCATAATTTCCACTATTTCTCGTCTGCAGGGTTAAATGGTAAATTAGCTCTAAAATCCACTCCTTCCATGTCCAGCACATGTCCTCCTCCCTCTGTTCTCTGCAGTAAAACCACACATGAGGTGATTTATTAGAGCTTCATAGCAAAACCCTGCTAAGCTGGCTTTTCGTGGCGTTGCTGATAACACTAAATGCTTTATGGCGGCAGCCATAAATTATCCTGCAGCTTCAGATACAATGTGTAAGGGAGGTGGTGAATGGAGGGGGAGGATGATTCAGGCTGCAGCTTTATTTATAAATCAGGGGAACCTGAGATCTGTTAATGTGCCTGATGCCGTTTGTTCTTTAATTAAAACATGACTAAACTCACAGGAAGTTCAACATCTTCCACTAATATCATTGAAGAATGAACACAATGTTCAACAATGTCCCGTCAACTAATGCCACATCATGATAAAATTGTTACTCCTGCACACAGTAAATAAGTTCACGTTTTTAATGAAACATCTGGGAAATGTTCCGTCAGCTTTTAAAAAGTTTTATTTTTTTTGCAGATTTTTCCAGAGCAATTTTAGAAATTAAACTCTACTCCTAGTCTCTTTAACAGAGTGCATCCCTTTGGAAACGGTTGGATGAACACAAATTACTCCAACGTTTGACGAGCATCTCCAATATTCAGCCTGACAGCAGACGCAGAGATCACTGGGCTCAATAATTGGCTCAATAATGTGTAAAATCATTAAAGATGCTTAAAAGAAACAACTTCAGCTAACCATAAAGATGTTTCATTTTAAAATTTTACCACAAAATATTGCAATCCACATGAAAAATGTACCTAATCCTTTATAACATTCTCCTTTTTTTTAACCAGAGAAACACATTCCAGGTCATCATCTCCTCCACGCATCATTGCCAGAAAAATTAAGAGTTAACTAAGACGTGGCTGTGCAACGCTGCCATCTATGTCACAACAATTGCGTTGGAAAGTTTTATTTTGAAAATACTTCAACCAGACATAAAAGAGTGGAGCTAATTAAGGATGTCAAAGGTTTGGAAAAGAAGTGATGCTTCTTCCAACCGGCAGCACCGGGGTGAACAAACTCTGCTCACCAAAAAGGAGAAGATTTTTGCATAATTAATAATGTGACATGTGTACTGTATCTAAAACGTTGCTTCCCTCCCACACTGACAGTGGGAATTTTAGATGTTCAATTTCCCTGAACTAAAATAAACACATGTGCATGATGACATTTAGACACTCATTAACAAACCATTTTCCCCTTGACTATTCAATTTGCTGCATAATGATGGGTTTATGGGTCTGGCTGTGCAGATAGTTTCAGTGGGAATCAGCACCGCCCACATAGATGATTTTATGGAGTATTCAGCAAACACACAAGGATGAGCCAACCATGCAAATACTTGAGGAAAAAGAAAAGGCGTGGAAAAGATTCTCCTACTGTTTTTTGAAACCTTGCTCATCCTCCCACTCTGTTAACCATTAGCAACCATATTTTTTTCCTGAATAAAATAAAAAAACCATTTTTATTATGATACTGCTTTTAGTAAATTTGTTCGTTAGTAAATTATTATTAGTGAAATATTAAAGATTATATCAACAAAATTGATTTGTTTTTATTATTCTGGTTAAAAAGAAATTCCTTCTTTTTTGTTGCAAAGCCAGAGCGTCCATATTCAGAAATGAGCCAACAGCATAACACACAGCTTTGTCCTGGATTCAGTTTTGCTCACTTCCTGAAGGTTGGGATGGATCCCTGCAGGGATCGTCCTGGTGACATCCCTGACCCGTGGCTTTGTCCTGAAATCAAGCTGTCTGTTTCAAAGGCGAACATCCCATCACGGTCGTCTGGAACATCCAGGAACTCTCCTTCTCCCCAATTTCCCATTGAGCTGTCCATCGGTTGGTATTTTATGTCGATGGTGACATTGGTCTGAAAATGAAAGAAGTTTGGAGGAAAATGACTTTAATAAATGAGCACTCATGTAACTTTCAGCTGTCATTATAAATGTTTATCTTTATGTATTTAGCAGACCTTTTGTCCAAAGCGACTTACAAGTTATAATCGGCATGTTGCCCTTGAGGCTAACAACAACAATAACAACAACAACAACAAACAATGTCCAGTCAGTCGTAGGTGGCCGTGAGGCAGCATGATGAATCATGGAGAGGAGGGAACAAGGAGTGGACAGTAGAGAGGGGGAACGGGTGCAAGGAGGGTGCTAGTTTAGAAGATGCTCTCAAGAGCAGGGTTTTCAGGAGTTTCTTGAAAGTCAAAAAGGAAGCCTCTGTTCTGGTAGTGCTTGGAAGGTCGTTCCACATTTGTTGAATGATGCATGAGAAGAGTGTGGATTGTCCTGAGCGTGGTGTAGGCACTGCTAGCCAACAATCCTGTGGTGATCGGAGCGGCCGGGCCGAGACGTAAGCCTTTGCAAGAGGATTCAGGTAAATGGGAGCCGTACCATCTCGGACTTTGTATGCTAGTGTTAGCAATCTGAATTTGATGCGTGCTGCTAGCGGTAGCCAGTGGAGCTCAATGAACAGAGGGGTGACGTGTGCCCTTTTTGGCTGTTTGAAGACCAGACGCGCCGCTGCGTTCTGGACCACTTGAAGAGGTCTCACAGTACAGGCTGGAAGACCAGTTAGAAGGGCATTGCAGTAATCGAGGCCAGAGATGACAGTAGATTGCACCAGGAGCTGGGTGGCATGTTGTGTTAGGTATGGTCTGATCTTTTGTATGTTATACAGCGCAAAGCATCATGAATGAGCAACAGAGGCAACATGATCTTTAAAGGTCAGGTGTTCATCAATCACAACACCCAGATTTCGAACTGCCTTTGAAGGAGCCAGAGATAGGAAGTAATTTTGGATTGAGATATTGTGCTGTATGGATGGTTTTGCTGGGATGACAAGTAGTTCAGTTTTAGAGAGGTTGAGTTGGAGATGGTGGGATTTCATCCATTTTGATATGTCAGAGAGACAGTTTCATATTCATGCAGAGACAGTGTGGTCGTCAGGTGGAAATGACAGATAGAGTTAGGTGTCGTCTGCATAGCAGTGGTAGGAGAAGCCATGTGATTCAATGATCTCACCCAGTGAGGTGGTGTATATGGCAAAGAGAAGAGGTCCTAGTACAGAGCCCTGGGGGACTCCTGTGGCAAGATGGTGCATGGTAGAGGATTGTCCAAGCCAAGATACACTGAATGATTGTCCTGTGAGGTACAATTCAAACCAGGCGTGTGTTTTCTCTGTGATGCCCATGCTAGAGAGTGTGGACAAAAGGAAGCCATGGTTGACAGTGTCAAATGCAGTCGATAAGTCGAGCAGGATAAGCACTGAGGATTTGGCGGTCGCTCTAGCTTCTTTTGAGGATTCCATCACTGCTAACAGAGCAGTTTCAGTGGAGTGGCCCTTTTTGAACCCAGATTGGTAAGGGTCAAGCTGACAGTTTTGTGAGAGGTATTCTGTGATCTGCTTGAAAGCCATCCTTTCAATGGTTTTGGGAAGAAAAGGGAGGAGAGAGATAGGTCGGTAGTTCTCCACATGATTTGGAGGAAGAGATGTTTTTTTTTTAGCAGCGGTTTAACCTGAGCATACTTGAGAGAGGTGGGAAATGTACCGGATGTCAGTGAAGCGTTCATCACATGTGTGACTGTTGCAGCTACTGTAGGAACAATAGCTTGGAGCAGCTTAGTCGGAATGGGGTCAAGTGAGCATGTAGTAGGGCGGCTGCACGTGAGAAGCTTGGACACACAGTTCTCAGTGACAGGGGAAAAAGAGGAAAATGAAGCAGTAGGGCTTGAGATGGTTGGGCTAGAAGGAGTTTGTGGTAGCGAATGTTCAGGAGTGACCAGTTGAGTAAATTGTTTGCTTATCGCTGCCACTTTGTCAGTGAAGAATGAGGCAAAGGTGTCAGCTGATAGACTATTGGTAAGAGGTGGAGACGGAGGGTTGAGCAGAGTTTTGAATGTCGAAAATAGTTTCTGAGAGTGAGTAGAGCTGAGAATTTTGTCAGTGTAGAAAGCTTTCTTTGCATCAGTGATGCTGGCAGAGAATGAGGACAGTAATTCATGAAATTTCAATTGATCACCAGGATCTTTTGTTTTGCGCCATTTCCGTTCCGCAGCTCCAAGATTGGTGCGTAGAGACCAGAGGGTATCATTTAGCCAAGGGTGCGACTGAGAGGATCTAGCAGGTCTAGTGGCTAAAGGGCACAAGCTGTTAAGACAGGAGCAGAGTGTGGAGCAGAGTGACTCGGTGGCTTCATTCACTTCATAAGCAGAGAATGTGCTGGGAGATGGAAGAGTGGAGGCAACAAGAGAGGAGAAGTGGTTAGGTGCCAGATTGCGGAGGTTGCGGCGGAATGAGACTATTGGGGAGGAAGCAGTGGACCTCCCTTGTAGAGTTGAGCTGAAATGGATGAAGTAATGATCGGAAAGATGCAGCAGTGTCACAGAGATTGTGTCTATGGCACAGTTTCTGGTGAAAATGAGGTCAAGTGCTTTTCCAGCTTTGTGATTTGGAGGACTTTGTACTAGTTTTAGATCAAATGATGACATTAGTGAGAGGAAGCCTGATGAGCTGGGATTGTCCAGGTGAATATTTATGTCTCCAAGGATCATTGTGGGACAGTCGTGCTCAGGAAAGGAGGAGAGCAGGGTGTCGAGTTCATCAAGAAAGTCTCCGAGTTGACCTGGTTGGCGATATATGACAACCAAAAATAATTTTTTTTGGTACAGTTACCTGGATGGCATGGTATTCAAAGGAGTTGTATTTAGTGATGGGTAGCAACTGACTATATATCCATTTGTTGGAAATTAACATGCCCGTTCCACCACCTCAGCCAGATGCACAAGAAGTGTGGGAGAAAATGTGGTTAATTGAGAGAGCAGATGGGGTAGCATTGTCACATGGTTTGATCCAGGTCTCAGTGTTTATGTTTATGTATTTAGCAGACGCTTTTGTCCAAAGTAACTTATAAGTGATAATTGGCATGTTGCCCTTGAGGCTAACAACAACAATAACAACAACTTGACATCAATCATGGAGAGGAGGGAACAAGGAGTGGATAGTAGAGAGGGGGACGGGTGCAGGGAAGGTGCTAGTTAAGAAGATGCTCTCTGAAGAGCAGGGTCTTCGGGAGTTTCTTTGGGAGTGATCGAGTGACAGGTGGTTTGCATATGCGGTAATGAAATCTGCTTTGTTTACAGCTGATTGGCAGTTCAATAGTCCCATAGACAGGTGGGTGTTTTCGGGGAGAATTGGTTTTAGCGAGCGGAGGTTTTGAAGGTTGCGAAAGTGGTTTGCTTTGTGTGACCTTCCTCTGGAGCCAGTGATCACAGATATAGGATGATGGCACATTTTGCAAGGTGTCAATGGAGCAGCATCTGGGTTGAGTTTGTTTGCTCAGTGTACCTGCTCTGTGGACAAGCATAGGTAGACACGTATGTCTTTACCTCGGAGTGTCTTCACACCGGAGGGACTGAGACACAAGGGCTGACTCTTCAGTACACACATTTATTTATAATAATATTAGGATTCCCAATTATCTTCCAGCTCAACTTTAACACAGAAAGTCTTATGAAAGTCATGTATCACACATAAAGCAAGTGTTTAAAGTGACAACAGATTGTTTTTTTTTTTTTAACTTTAAAGAGTTAGGTGGGTTAGAGTTTGATATTTGACACCACTCTGCAGGTGTCTGCTGACTAAAAACCACACTTGATAGTTTTGTGGAGTGGGAAGGTGTCCTAGGGGGTGCTCTACCTTTTTTACAGATGTTAGCTGTAATGCTAGTGGTTAGCATTTTCAGTTTGCGGATTGTCAATCAAGAGCAGAAGAAGAAAAAGAAGACGTTTGTTTTTCTGCTAGCACCATGGAGGAACCTGGAAGTAAAAGTAAAAAAGTATGTCTCTCGAGGTGAAGGAAAGAGCTAAACCCAGAGTGAACATCGGCGCGGCCTGCGCTAGGAAGCTAAAGGAGGCTACCAACTCACAGACAGATGTGACCTGGCTTTGTTGCTACTGGACATGTCAGTAATAAAATTTTTGTTCAACAGTGGGGATCTTTTTACTTCTTCTTTATTTTAGTATTTGTTGGTTCATATTAGTGTTAGCTCATTGTTAGCACTAGCTACAGCAGGGTTGTTTACGATTGCTGTAATTCCACTTTCAACCAGTAGGGCGGAAGAGCACGAAACTGCTCTGTGTTACTTTAATTTGTCTGTGTTTAGTTGAGCTGACTCAAAGTTTTGTATGGCAGATGTGTTGATGCTCATCCAGACTGAAAGGGTGACATTTCCTTTTTCATCCTCCACTTCAACCTTGTTTCCATGCTACTTCAGTTAAGTCCAATAATCTTCATCAAGGTGTGAAAAACTTAGCAAACCATCTTTTAGTTGCATAGCTTTATGAATCTGTACAGGCCCCTGTTTTATAATTACTTGGTTATTTACTTGTGAATGACTATTCAGCTGTGGATTATTTTTGCTTTTATTACTGTTTTCTGCTGGTTCCATATAACCTATATTGTGTTTTATGACTAAAACTGAAGGATGATTTTGACTTTTCTCATAAAACTTTACTGCTTTGAGCTTTTTGCCACACTGTACGTTAAAAAACAAGTTTTCCATATTGGATACACGCTTGCATCAATAAATCATCTTCTCTCCCTGTTGACTGGAGTGAGGGACATTTTAATGCAGGTCAGAAATGTGGCCAACGCTGTGGTTTGTCTTTACTGGCTTCACTGGAACCATGTTGGGACAAATCCTTCTGATGATGACCAGAGCGTCCAATTTATTCTTCTGACAAAGACAGATGAGGAGAAAGCAAGCTCCTCCAGACACTTTTCTCCCTACATCACATACTCACCAGACAATGGTTGCGATCCACCAGGAGTTGGATTGGTTACCATGGCAACAACACTAGTGCACATACTTTTAGGAAATGTGTAGTTTAGCTTTACTGCTCTCCTGCTACATGAATTTGAAGTGTAGCTTGGGTGTGCATGTGTGCGTGTGTGTGTGTGTGCATGTGTGCGTGTGTGTGTGTGTGCGTGCGTGCGTTTGTGTGTGTGTGTGTGTGTGTGTGTGTGTGTGTGTGTGTGTGTGTGTGTGTGTGTGTGTGTGTGTGTGGGTGTGTGCGTGTGTGCGTGTGCATGTGTGTGTGTGTGAGAACCCGGGAGCATTCCCATGCAATGTTTCATCATCACAGAAGCGTCTCATCAGCACTCCCAGCTCCACCAACACCAAGCCCTACGGTGGTTTTAAATTTGAGATGGTTTGTTTTTTCTGTACGCATCCGATCCAGCGAGCCTCATTCTCCCAGGCATAATGAGTCGTACATTAGCCTCTCACCACAGATTCAGAACCTCCTCCGTACCACCAAGCTGCTCGGAGTGTAATTTTAAATCAATAGAATATCTGGATCAATGTTGTTGCTGAGAATCTGCTGAGGTTGATGCCAGAGCAGATTTTTTGATGATGTAAAGTCTGTTTTTGCATAACTTTACTTAATGTTGCTTAAGGGGATTTTCAAGATATTGCTTTAAGCTAATTTTTGTTCTTTGTGCATTTAAATCGTGTCTTTGCAAATAGATTTGAGCACTGAGTGGGAAAAATAATGCATATTAAAAAAAACTTTAAAACAGAACCTGCAACATTTACAATTATGAAACATAATTGTAAATGTTTGACTGAAAAGAAATCAGTCAAGTCAGTTTTCTAAAGTTTTTATCAAGAGTAATGTTTTTTCTAAGTTAGTGTATCATCTTAAAGATGTATGCAACTTTTTCAATTTTTAAAAATAATTATCTTCAGTCACTGCATCAACTAGATGAAGAAATACTAAATCAGCATTGTTTAACTGAACAATCACATGATAATGTAATTTACTCAGTTTTTATTTGCCAACATGTGCATTTTATATCATATATTTATGTTGTCCTGAAGGTTGTAGACTAAATATTATTGCTTTATTGCGCTCAATCCTCCTTTTAGATTGAGTGAGGAACCGTTCCTGTAGAAAGTAACTAAGGCTGGGAAGACATTTCAACATTTAGGTTAAGGTGTTAAAAAGACGACGAGATCAGTTTCACTTTTGGGTTTTTTACAGTAATTAATGACGGACTCTAGGGGGTGCTAAGAGCAAGTTAAAACTTCCAAGTGTGCCTTTAATTTTTCAAGCGTCTGCACTTTATTTCCTCTCAGCACGTTCCTTACATGGGCCAATGTTTAAAATATTTACGTGGTGAATTTAAAAAAAGAGACCATGCTTTGCTTAAAATTGGATTAATGGGCAATCTATCAATCTGTTTCCCTCGCAGTGAATCGTTTTTGGTTAGAGGTGCAATAACAAACTGCAGAGTGACCAACAAACTGCATGTGGCCTGATATTCTGAGGTTGCTTGTGTGTGAATCACTTTCCAAACATCCTGTCAGTTCATTCCTCCAATAATGTAATTGCTACACGTGCACTAACATTGTAGTGATCATTTTATTGTGCAAAACAAGCTATTTTAGCACAATGAGCCTAATTTTCTGATATGCAGAACTGTCTACCGCAAGATCTTTTTCAGCATTCTCAGGCTCTTTCCAGACAGATAAAATGCAGTATTAATAAGAGGAGGGTTTTCTGACAACACAGGAAATCACAGAAAATAAAATGACTAATGGTCAATTTGAAAATAAACTCTTTATAAAGCCAACTGCTGTTTGTTCCTTCGGTCATCAGAGTCATCTTTTGTAATGAAGGTTAATGATGCATGTGGCTGCACAATTTGGCAGAAAGTAACTGCTGCAGCACTCTGCCAGGTTTTTAACTTTTTATTCAACTGCTTGAATAATTGTGAGAGTTCACCTTTATGGAGGTGTTGTTGTCATCAATGAGCGTGTCAGTCAGCTCCAGATGTCCCTCTTCAGCCACCTTCTGCAGCACCATGCAGAAGGTCCCAATCAGTCTGCAGGAAGATGCATAAAAAAGGGACAATGAATGTAAACAGAAAAGGTTACATGGGGTTATAGGTATTTATAGCGTTGTTTTAGGTCTTACTGAGTCACTGTCACATTGCTTCTTCCTTCTTAGTTACACTAATATATAAGGGAAGCTGTGTTTCTGCTCACCGGAGGCATCTTTTCTCCACCGAGTTTCATTTTTCGCAGTGTGGAGGTGAGTGAGTTACAAACAGATGGTGCTATAATGAATGGAGACACACTGAGAAGCTGTTTTTATCCCCACCTCACTTTACTGTCAAGAGCCCACCTGGAGCGGGTACTCCATGCTTTTGTAATTTCTAGGCTTGATTACTGCAACTCTCTATATGCAGGGTTGTGTCAGTCATCACTGCGTCGCCTACAGGTTGTGCAGAACAGCGCAGCCAGGTTCCTGACTGGGACCAGGAAACGGGACCACATCAGTCCGGTTCTGGCCTCCCTGCACTGGCTTCCGGTTTGCTATCGTTCACACTTCAGACTCCTCGTCTTTGTTTTTAATTTCTTCCAGGGTGGTGCTCCCCCCTATCTAGCCACGCTCCTGAACAGACACTCCCCATCACGCGCTCTGCGCTCCTCTGACCAAGGCCTGCTCATTGTCCCTCGTTCTAGGTGTCGTACTCGTGGGGACAGGGCTTTCTCAGTCCCAGCACCGTCACTCTGGTACCAGTTGCCACCCTCAGTTAGGCTGTCCCCATCTCTGCCAGTCTTCAAGAGTCGCCTAAAAACCCACCTTCTCCGCTTGGCCTTTCCTGAATGTATTTGAGTTAGGCCGTCATTTATGTTGATTTTATCTCACAGTTTTCATTGGTTCACTTTTTCCCTTGTTATACACATTTGTCTTCTACTAGAATGTTTCACCTTTTTTTGTAATTTGTAATCTGTAATTTGAATTGCTTTTATTTTCCGATTTATTCACTTTATTTAACTTTGTACTGTACCATGTTCAGCGCCTTGGGCTTCCTGACAGGGTTGCGGATGGCGCTTTATAAATAAAGCTTTGATTGATTGATTACAGAAAATCACACCTCAAATCAATGCATCTAGTGGCTGCAGAACACACAGAAACACACTCAGAGGTGTCGTTTACATTGCTTCAGATAGGCTTAGTTGATTTAACTTAAGACATGAGAGCATAATATAAGAATTTTGTTTGTTTTTGTGTTTGGTGATCCAGAATGAGTAATCTGGTAGCTATTGTTATCATCATGTATAACAGATGAATTATGTAGGGGGAGGAGCCAGAAGGTTGGACTCCTCGTTCTACTAATGAAATAGATTAATCTAATCATAGACCCTAATAATTTAGGAGTAGGTTTCCTCATGAGTGCAGTCTCATCAAATTTTTCATAAAGTCTACTTAAAAGTGGAGAACTCAGAAGGAGAAGTAACAATTTTTATATGGCACCTTGCCAGATAAAAATCACAAGGTGCTTCACAAGAACACAAAGTGTAAAAATAAATGATGATTAAAATCATGATGTTTAAAAATAAGTATAAATAAATAAATATAAAAATAAAAAATACATAAATTCATATATGAGTCATATATATATATATATATATATATATATATATATATATATTTTTTTTTTTTTTTGGGAAGACGGGAGCGATTGGAGGGCGACCCGCACCCATGGAAAGCACTGCCTGGGTGGAGACCTCACAGACTGGGACGTTACTCGAGGTGAATCGTAAGCTGGACAATGTCCTAGCTGTGTTACCGGTGTTAGTGCACAAAATGGATGTCATCTCAAAGAGGGTCACCGGACGGTGTGGAGATGTTTAAAACCTAAATTGGCTTCACTGAGGGACTGGAATGACCAGTTACAGACTGAAGGCAGAGAGGAAAATTATCTCTGCCTGACCCAAACAAAGTCTTGTTATCCAAATCTGACGCCAAGGCAGCCTTCGAGATGCCAACAACAACAACAACCCCCACGAAGGAAGGAATGCAGACAGATGCTGTGAAAAACCCGACCCCCCCCCCCCCCCCCCCCCCCCCGTTTTCTGATTGTGGACTTCTGCCTAGCAAGGTCATCACCCTGCAGGGTCAATGTGCTCTGCGTTCCTCCCAAGATCTCCCTCCCACCTGTGGTCTACAGTGGTTGAGCGCCGTCCATGCCGTACATGGCTGCTCTCGCTGGGGGAAACAGGATCCCAGCCCCCCCTGCCTTCCTATTGTGATGTTGTGTTGTGTTATCTGTTGCTTATCTGTTGAGGTGTTGTTTTTTTCGCAGAGCAAAGCTGCCCTCCTGGGGGGAGAGTAGCTGTGAAATGCCTTTTTTTCCCTCCTCCTGAATCCATTCCTCATGTTATCATTTTCTCTCTCTATTAAGGTAGCGCGACTCGGTTGCGAATGACCACAGTCACCAATTCTTGTCATGTGTCTTGCCCAGTGTGTCTGATCTTTGAATTGTATGTACTGAAACTCTAATTTCTCTTCCCTGGGACAAATAAAGCTTTTCATTTTCCTTTTCTTTTTTTTTCATATGATTTTAAAACATTTGTACAAAATGTGTTTGTACCTGCACTGATCTGCTCTGATTGGTACCTACTCTGTCTCGTCTATAGCAGCTGCAGCTGTTTCTATTGCCACTTTATATCATTATTTTATCATGATTATATTCTTACTTCCTATATGTTCTTATCTCATTTTATCTTCCTTTTATTGCACCCGCAGCAAGTTTCTAATGTTGTGATTCTTGCACATATGGCAATAAAACCCTTCTGAATCTGAATCTGATCTGATTCTGATTTTGAATCTGATCCTGATTAAGAATCTTATTCTGATCTGATTCTGATTCTGGTTCTGGTTCTGATCTGATTCTTATTCTGATTCTGATTCTGATCTGATTCTGATTTTGAATCTGATTCTGATCTGATTCTGATCTGATCTGATGTGATTCTAATTCTGATTTTGATTCTAGACAAGACATCTGTTTGAGTGTTACCAGATGCCTAATTCTGCAAATGTTTGATCCTGCAGACTCAAGTCACATCCTGGTAGGTCACAGAGGGCAGGGAAGGGGGCGAAGCACACAAATCTCTTGTTTTATTATCATAAACTTTTCATACATCTACAGAAGTAAACAGTAACATTTAAAGTTTTACGTTGATAATAAAATTGAATTAATCCAGCTTTTCTCTGAGGACACGCTGCCGTCTCTGCAGGGACAGTGGGAAGAAACTCAGTCCAGTCTCCATTCAAGCAGCCAATTAGAGCTGGTGAATAATTTAAAGAGTTTCCTTCGTGACAGCACATTGTTTGGAGAGCAATCGGTCTCACATCAAAAATGTGTGCATCTGTCAGCGCGGAGCCACGGCCATGCGCCGTTTCCACCATAACAACCGTTGACCTCCGATAACACGATGTGAGAATAAAGCTGCGTTTCCTGTTTCACCCGATGCATGCATGCTATACATATTAGCAATAATGGAGCCATGTTGGAACAAATAACAGTGGCTGGACAAGAGTAGTGACAATCAGATCAGATTGCACACAAAATACAACCTGCACCTGAGTATGAAAAACATTTTTCAGAGACAAACAAAGACAGGAAGTGTGTTATCAGAGAGTTTGTTGCTGTCCCCTCCCTATCCTCTGCTGCCTTTGCCTACATTTGTTATTCCTCTGAAGGCAGAGGCGGTGAAGTCCACCCACTGTAAAAAGTGAAGATATACGATGTAGCACGGCTTTGATAATGAGCCAAATTTCAATCCAGAGCTTGACTTTGAATCCAAGTTTTTCTTTCTTGTGTAAGTGAATTCCCCTAGGCCCTCAAGCGCAGACAGATCCTTTTTCTGTGAAGATGTTCTTCTGTCAGGCTTCTCGATGCAGAACTCCACGCTCAACTTTACAGCTTTTACAGCTCAAGAAAGAATCATGGAGGAAGAAACTGTTTTTCTCTTTTTTTGTGCAGAGCAGAGTCACTGCAGCAAAAACTACTTCCTGTATCGGGTTGGGTTATTGAAATGCTCCATCAGTGCCTTTCAGTCATTGTAACAAGCTGTGAATAATTCACCTGAGTGAGGCCTATCATGTTCTTTTTAGCATTTCAAAGGGGCGACATTCATTATTGACAAACAATTTACTTTCATCCGCTGTATAATTCAGAGATCCTTTCCTTTTTTAATCTGTATTTTCATCCTTTGCAGTTGTTTTTAAGCAAATCGAGGTTGCAGCAGAACATCTGACTAACTTCAGACGAGGTGAGAGCAACTTTGAAATGCAAAAAAGGAAAATTCTCCACAGCTGCTGGCGACTCAGTGTGGGATTGGACCTTTTCACGTGTGTAATGTTGTGAGAGGAAGCACAAAAAAAGGACCAATCAGAACCTTGGCTTGCAACCTTGGCTGCAATCAATACACCAATGTTTTTCTTCATGCAAACACAGTCTGATGCATAATAGGATTCCTCAACCAGAAAAAGTTATGAAGCCGGGGCTTGTGGTGCCACTCATAAACACTTATTTTAATCGTAGTACAGTGGTTCGGTTCAGTCGCTCTAGCTATGCCTCGAGCCTACAGGCGGAGTGATGCTCAGTCTTCAGCATGGGACAAAAGGACTCATGAACAAACGTACGGTCTGACCCAGGTATTAAATTTAGTCCAGCTCAATTGCACATTAATATATTCCAGCATCAACTCAGTTTTAAAGATTAAATTAGAACAGCTGATGGAGCTTACACATTTTATTGGACTGCTCTTTATAAATTAGTCAGAACTGTGTATTTTATTTCATGTATGCGTAAATGACTGCTTGCTAAAGTAAGTTTATGGGCAATAGATCAACTTGAACAAAAGTGCTGAATGTTAAAGGTGTGGGAAACTCATATAATCAATACATTTGCAGTGGAATGAAGGCCTTGCAAGCCATACTCGGGGCAAAAAAAGCCCAGATACATCAGCATCAACACAAACAAGTCTGCCACATCAGAGGAAAGATTCACATGGTAGGATTCATTGCTTTATTTCCTGATAATTGGAGATCTCTCCTCTGATTGGATAACAGCAACGCGGCTCTACCACTGACTCAATTTGCTCTGTGATGCGGATGTTTTATCTCCACAAATAACACAAGCCTGGAGGAGCTTCTGCTGTGTGGGTGAGTTGCTAATGCTAACAATAGCCTTCCCTGTCACAAGCCAGTTTGGGTTAGTCCAAGCAACCACCTGAATTAGATCTGTCAAGCCTTTCAAATCCCAGCAATTCAACATCTTTACTCCATCAGAAGCTAATGCAGGAGATAGCTGTAGGAGACTAGTTTCACGTTCAGCTTGCATGAGTGTTCTATTATAAACAGAAATAATCAATAAAAATGTTTTTTCAGTGTTCCAGACCTTTAAAAAAAGCACTTAAAGATACTAAACTTGTGTTTGAAAAAGATTTCTCCACCTAACGTGTCGTTTAGACTTGTTATGCAGTCAGGTCAGCTTATTTCAGGTGATACTTTTAGATTCAGTCATGCTTGCAACTCTTAATCCTTTCACAGCTTTTCACTATTTGACCCAATGGATGTTAGGGAAAAGGTTAATTAAAAACCATGTGTGCAAAAAGCTCTCTAATGTGATGTTTTTAGGGTTTTGTGTGATTTATTGTTGTGCAAGAGAGTGATGTGAGACGGTGTTGTCGTAAGATGTGTTCCCCTGTTACAAGCAGTCAAGCAGGATCTGACATTTGAACCGAGAAACACTCACTTGCTCATTTTCTGAGCCGCTTTCACTCACTAGGGTCACAGGAAGCTGGTGTCTAACATCTGCAGACGTTAGGTGGGATGCGGAGGACATGGACATGTCTCCAGTCCATCTCAGGGTCACACAGAGATCAACAACCATTCACACACATTCATAGGGACAGTTTAAGGTCTCCAGTTAAACTAATATGCATGTTTTTAGTCTGTGGGAGGAAACTGGAGTGACCAGAGAAAACACAAGCTCCATGTAAAAAGGCCACAGCCAGGATTCAAACCTGAAACCTTCTTGCTGCAAGGCAACAATGCGACTAACTGCACCTCCATGCAGCCACTGAAATACAACAAATGGGGTGGTTAATGAGTGCAAACAGGTGAGTACATCACAGATTAGTGCCACGTGTGACAGAAGTCAGAAAAAACGGCTGCAGGTGAGATTTGTGACAACATTTAATCAAAAAAAAAAAAACAGGAAACCATAACTCGCTTTATAACCACTGAGATTCCTCAATAAATGTGTTATGTTGTGTTTCTTTGTATTTAAGGCCGATTAATGTGTTTTTAGAACGCCTGGATCGCTGAAACAACAGTGGAGTAACATTTAGATGATTTGCATTTGCTGCAGCTTTCATCCTGTCAATGATCTCACATTACTACTTTACAGATCTCAAAGGAGAGATCCTAACTTCATCTCCCACCTCTGAGTTCATCTCAGCCTCAAAACACACACACACACACACACACACACACACACGTGTTATAATATAAATCATATCTCTAAGCAAGTGGGAGGAAAACTAATTAAAGATGTTATAAGTACCGTTACATCCCAGAAACCCATAATGCATCACTGCCTACTTTGTGTTTTGGTAACATGATCACGCTTGCGGTTGGTGGGCGTGGCACGCCGGCCTCGTGGCGTGCTGGTACTTAACGTGATGAAGCAGATCAGTTGTCGTCGTAGTGATGTGACATGTGGACATATAGAGCAGGTGTGAGAACAACACCAGTTGTGACTCGCCTTGAATTATTTATCCTTATCTTATATATCTTATATATGTGTGTGTGTCAGGTTGTGCTCACGTTTTTGTTCTCGCACACAGGAGCGGTTCTGCATGTGTGCATGGAAACACTCAGCATGTTACACTCAGTTCATGATATTTGGATTTCCTTTTAGATCTTGAGTTTTGCAAAAATGTCTCTCAATTCTTCACAGTGACTGTTTCAAATTGTACTTTTTTTCTTATCAGAGATGGTGTGTGTGTGAGCACACGTGTGTGCGCGTGTGTGTGAGGGGGGTGCTGATGCTGTTTCATGGTTGATGAAACATCCAGGCCAGCAAGACGAAATGTGATTAAATAGGTGTGTTCTTTTTACATCACACTCAAAAGTAAGCAGCAGTAAAGTTTAGTGCAGCTGTAGTTGCTTCCATCTCTCCTGTTTTACATTTACATTTTCTTTGTATTCCGTTTCATGACACTTTTTCAAAGTTCTTAACCATAAAATTGAAAGGTAAATCCACTTTTTTGCACATATTCATTTGTTTTGCCCCTATTTGCATAATTTGAATGAATGAATGAATGAATGAATCAATCAATCAGTCAAATCAAATCAAAGATACTTTATTAATCCCAAAGGGAAATTAGAGTTTCAGTACACACAGTTCAGAGATAATTCAATTCAATTCAATTCAAGTTTATTTATATAGCGCCAAATCACGACAAGAGTCGTCTCAAGGCATTTCACATAATAAACATTCCAATTCACAGTTCATTAAGCCAATCAGAAATAATGTTTCCTATATAAGGAACCCAGCAAATTGCATCAAGTCACTGACTAGTGTCAGTGACTATACAGCAATCCTCATACTAAGCAAGCATGCAGCGACAGTGGAGAGGAAAACTCCCTCTTAACAGAAAGAAACCTCCAGAGAATCCTGGCTCAGTATAAGCAGCCATCCTCCACGACTCACTGGGGATCGAGAAGACAGAGCACACACACACACACACACACACACACACACACACACACACACACACACACACACACACACACACACACACACACACACACACACACACACAAGTAATGTGTCTATAGTTATATTGTGATGTCTTAGTAAATATTGTATTTGGTGAAAGATAAACTTTATTGTATTTATCCTAGTGGATCTATAATTAAACGGATAAACTAGTAGTAGCACATCAAAAGTCAATGAAAACAAAAAGTTATTATCAGGAGAGAGAGAATGTATTAGTGGTTAGCAGCAGTGTGCTAGTCGATGGCCCCCTCCATGAGGCCACCACAGCTCAGCAGAACGTCATTGTAGCTTCTTCTGGGGAGAAAAACACTTACAGAGAAAATAAAGTTAACAGCTGAAATTGCACAAAATAGTACAGTTAAAGAGCAGACTGTAGAATAAAGCAGTAGAGTGTGAAAAGTGGTCAGTGTGTCCTCCAGCAGTCTAAGCCTATAGCAGCATAACTATAACTCTGGATAATCTATCCTATTTAGATGTAGGCATGTTGGAGGCAGGGCAAGGGAGAGCCGTCTTTACCGACTGTACATTCCACCTCCCTGTAATCCCCCACTTGTCCAGATTTAGGCTAACATCAGATTTTAACTAGGCCCTATCAAATAAAAATGTTTTAAGCCTAGTCTTAAAAGTAGACAAAGTGTCTGCCTCACGGACTAAAGCTGGGAGCTGGTTCCACAGGAGAGGAGACTGATAACTAAAAGATCTGCCTCCCATCCTAAGTTTAGATATTCTTGGAACCACCAGTAGACCTGCAGTCTGAGAGCGAAGTGCTCGGTTAGGAACATATGGAACAATCAGATTACTGATGTATGATGGACCTTGATTATTAAGAGCTTTATATGTGAGAAGAAGGATCTTAAAATCTATTCTGAATTTAACAGGTAGCCAATGTAGGGAAGCTAAGACAGGAGAGATATGATCTCTCTTTTTAATTCTCATCATATAGATATAGATAAGGCATACATGGGCAAGACACATGACAAGAATTGGTGACTGTCGTCATTCACAACCCCGAGTCGCGCTACCGTAATAGAGATAAGAGGGTAACATGAGGATTGGTTCAAGTGGAGGGAAAAAAAGGCACTTCAGAGCTACCCTCCACATGGAGGGCAGCTTTGCTCTGCAAAAAAACACCTCAGACAGATATGCAACAGACGTCAGACAACACATCATAAGTGTCCACTAGGTGGGGTGGTGAGTTGGGACCCCTTCAGTTCCTGCAGCCACGATAAGCAGTGCATGTCACCTCAGTGGGGGGGGGGCATTTAGGGTTGGAGGGTTGCAGTGACCCTGGAACATTTCAGCGGCCTTCCCGCAGTCCTGCCCGGGCTGGGAAAGAAGACAGAGTTGAGTTGCCATGGCGACGGCACATTCCATATATCTTCTGGGGGGGGGGGGGGGGGGGGGGGGGGGGGAGTTTTCGTTGTAGCCTTGCAGGCTCAAGGATGCCAGATTCCAATTAGAAATTGTTTTGGGGGCAGACAGAGATAATTTCCTCTCTGTCTTACAGTTTGTTGGTCCTCAGCCTCTCAAAATCCCAATAATGGACGTTAATCTATCCCAATCCGTGCTGATTCGTCCACTCTCTCCTTGATGGCATCCATCTTTTGTGCCAATGAATGAATCTCTGCCAAAGTTCCAAGCTTACGATTCATCTCGACAATTATGTGAGTCTGTGAATTCACAGCGCGGTGCAATCCATCTCTGAGCTCCGGGATCAGGCCAATATTCCTCCACAGCTTGTTAATTTTCCGGTAAGCCAGGAAGCCTCCAAGGCCAATGAGCAGGAAACCTGACACCAACACCACGAATATCCACACGTCTTCAGAGTCCTCCACAGACCGCTGAGATAGACAGACAGGTCAAGTTCCACTGTTTCCAGGAGTCCATGACGTGTCCAACTGGGTCTGTCCCGGCAGGGCATCCGGGAGCCCCTTCTCATTGTTGAAAAATTTTTTTATTAATCACGTTGAGAGACCAACTGACGAGATCCATTTTTGTGAATTTCAGTTTCCAGAAAAAATGCAGAAGCAGCCGTGCACCCTGCTCACACAGACAGACAAAGGCCTTGAGGATAAGATATGGAGGAGAGGAGAAGAAAAGCGTCTGCACCCTCCAAGAGCCGGAAGAAGAATCTTTATTTCAGACCAACATTAAACATTTATATACATTACATTTTGTATATATTAATATATAAATGAAGTCTGAATTTAAGTCTTTTTATGACCATTTTGATCTTAGTAGGACAATTTTGGTTCTCATTGTCTTAAATTGATTGCTTAACTCGCTTCAGTTTGGCTGATTTGCAGTTTTATGTTTGTGGGAATCGCTTTGTCAAAGTCAAAGTCGTTTTTATTGTCATTTCTACCACATGTGCAGGACATACAGAGAAACGAAATTGAGTTTCAGTGCACACAATTCAGAGATCAGACATACATGGGTAAGACACATGACAAGAATTGGTGACTGCGGTCATTCGCAACATGAGTCGCGCTACCCTAATAGATAGATGAAAAGGGTGTTACATGAGGATAATTGGGGGTAAGGTAAAAAAAAAAAGGCATAGCAGAGTTAGACCCAGTGGGGAGTAACTCCATTACACAAAAAAACTCCTTGACATAGAAGCAGAAACAGCACAAATACAAACATCAGAGTCCGATGGGGAGGCGGGGATGGGCGGGATCCTGAAGCCTCCAATGGGAGCTGCCGGTACGGCGCATCAACCAGCTGCAGACCAACAGGTGGGAGGGAGAGATAAGGAACAGAGAGCACATTGAGTTTCCCGCAGGTCGCTGACCTCAGCAGAAGTCACAGTCTGAAGGCCGGGGGGTGAAGGTCGGGACACAGCATCTGTCAGCATTTCTCCTTTCGTGGGGGAGTGTTGAGCAGCCTTGAGAGGCTGTCTTGGCGTCAGATAAGGGATAAACATGGCTTTGTTTGGGGCAGGCAGAGATAATTTTCCTCTCCGCCTTGGAGTCTATAAGTGGTCATTCATGTCCATCAGTGAGCCAATTTTACATTACTAAACATCCCCACATCGTCCGGCGACCCTTTCCGAGATGATATCCATTTTGCGTACTAATACAGGCAACGCCGCAAGGACATTATCCAGCTTACGGTTCACCTCGAGTAACGTCCCAGTCTGTGAGGTCACCGCATGAGCGGCACATTCCATGGGCGCGGGTCGCACTCCAATCGCTCCCGTCTTCCCAAATTTCCAGAAAACCAGATATCCTCCTACTCCAATCAGAAGAAATCCAGTGATCATCAGGCCGAACGTCCACAAATCTTCCACGTCCTCGATGGACAACTGATAAAGGCACACGATTCGCCAGACCTCCCAAGAATCGAGTGCATATCCCGCTGCGACTGTCCCCTCGGGACAGGTGGGAGCCCCCTTCTCCGTTCTCATCATAGAAAAAATTTTATCTACCGCGTTGAATGACCAGTTAATTAGGTCCATATTTCCAAAAAAAGAGTAGTGGTTTCAGGAGAAATGCAGAGAAGTGCTCTGTAGGCTGACAGGACAAGAGCCTTGGGGAAACAGATAAGGGAGCTGAGAAAAAGCGTCTGTACTCTCTGAAGGCTGGAAAAATAATGCGTTTGTGTTTAATTACGGCCATTTTCTGTCTAATACAGAAAATGTAGTGTCTGTCACGGTCTGGGTTTTTTCCTCCTGCCTTTTGCTATGTGGTTTTGAGTCTCCTTCTGCAGGTGGGCGTGTTTGGAGGTGGCCAAACTGCAGATCATCAGCTCATCAGTCGGCCAGGGAGTATTTAAGCAGCTGAGAGACACCATCACTACGCTGGATGATTACTCTACCTGGACAAACCCTCCACTCCCAGCTCTGACTGGCAGAATTCTGGAGAACTTCTACAATTGCTCGTCTCTCAGTCCCTACCTGGCCAATTCCACCTCCAGTAGCCCACCGATACTCACCTGGATCTGCACCATCTTCATGCTCAGCTCCTACTTCCAACTCTGGATCTCTGCTCCTAGAAAGCTTCATCGACCCAGACCGGACCAACTTCCCCCATCGAGCTATTTCCTCTCAGACTGTAAGTTCTCAAAAGATCACTAAAATCTCCTGTTGCCCTTTTCGAGCTGGATCTAACCTCCATCTGTCTGCAGATTCCCGCACCCGACCCCTGTTGAAGATCTCAGCCACATTTATGCTGTTCCCTTGGTTTCTCCATTAATAAATTGTTGGTTAAAAACTTTCACCGTAGTCTGCGCTGATTCTGTATGTCGTGGGTTAGACACTTACCTCACAACATGACCATGTCCCTCAATGTTTACGTTGCTTTTTAATTGTTTTTTTTTTAAGTTCATTTCAAATCAAATGTTTTCATTACATGCATTCAGATATTTTTTGTTTTTTTGCCTCATCTTGATCATTTTATAACTATTTTCTTTGTGCTTCTACCTATTTTTATAAATATTTTTGCACCATGTGGACAGGTGCTGCATCTGCGTCTTTAATTTTATTTTACCTCCCAATACATATACAAAAGCCTCTCCCTAATCCTGATATATTTAAAATCTGAATTTCTGCCGAGTTTGCATCTCCCACCACACAACTGGTATTTTTAGAGGGAAGCCGAGATAGCAGCCTTTCTGTATACTAAAATTAAAAACAAGAAAAGACATTTTACTGTTCAACTTTATTCCTTAACCCATGAGTCTTTGCATGAAAAATCTTACCAAAGACCATCAGACCAGTGCGGACACCCTGTCACCTCCTTTGAAAATAATTATGCTCACTGCTTTATACATATTCGTGATAAAATTTACTTGTGTCAGAAAATCAACAGTCATCTGTCTTGGACTGTCTGAGCCCTTTAATAATAACCATATGAGGTGATGACATGTCATTCCTGCTGGTTACTTTTTCACTCCTTCACACAACAAATCCACAACAACAGTCCGGCTGACTGATTAGAGCCACTTTGATGTAAAACTGACACAACATCTGCCTGCACACCTGACACAAGCTTCTTAGTTCTCATTTGACTTTGTGAATGGAAGAAAAATGAGTCACCTTCTACAGTACACACATTCAAAACAACTGCAATCACACTTGGCAGGTGTGATTCCCCCCCCCCCCCCCCCCCACTAAAATACAACAACATCAGTACAAATGCATGAACTAACACTGACATGCACACAGTGACAAGCAGCTCTAATGAATGCAAGGGACAGTGTAATGTTGCCCCAGTCGGGACCATTAACTGCATATAAGACACATCAATCAGCCTGACGTGAAAAAAGCGGCAGCTGTAACCATCTGATTGGGGTTGTTTAGGACTCAGGGTGCCTGACTCAAAAGGCAACAACATGTAGACAAATAAAACAAAAAGCTCAATAATCTTCAAATTGAAAAACTTTTAAATACACTAATGTGAGATGTTGCATGGCCTCTGTTAACCCTCAGGAGGCAGGCGTTGCAGATTTGCAACAGTTAAAACCTACCTACCTGGTTACTCCACACACGTATTTCATGAGCATTTTTTAACTCAGAAGCACCCCTAAAGGCCTTAGTTGTTCGTCCTTTTATCAAAACTTATTTTGAGCCTGAGAGGGTTAAGAGTCTGACATTCTCCAGCTCCTCCTGGAGCATCTCAGGGTTTTCAATTCAATTCAAGTTTATTTATATAGCGCCAAATCACGACGAGAGTCATCTCAAGGCACTTCACATAATAAACATTCCAATTCAGGTCAGTTCATTAAGCCAATCAGAAAAAAGTTTCCTGTATAAGGAACCCAGCAAATTGCATCAAGTCACTGACTGGATGTCAGTGACTTTACAGCAATCTTCATACTAAGCAAGCATCTGGCAACAGTGGAGAGGATAACTCCCTTCTAACAGTGGAGAAACCTCCAGAGGATCCGGGCTCAGTATAAACAGCCATCCTCCACGACTTTTCCAGGCCAGAGAGGACATATAATCCCTCCTATCAAGTTCTAGGTCTGCTCTGGCATCTCCTTCAACTGCAACATGCCTGGAGAACCTCCAGCATCCTATCCCAATTCCAGAGCCACCTCAGCTGAAATACTTTGATGAGGAAGAGCTTAGAATGAAACCATCTGACTTTGGCTTTTTGAACGTCAAGCTAGAGCTCTTTATCTGCTTTACAGCTGTTGGCTGTTGTTGGGGTTATTAGGAGCGAACAATTCGTAAGCTTTAACTTACTTTTGGATTCTTCAATAAATTCTGTAAATATGGAACTATTTACTGATTTATTAATTAATTAAGATATTCTTAGATATCTTCGGGGCACCACCCTTTAATTAGAAAGGGAAATGAATCCAAAACTCTTATCAGTCTTTCTTGAAGTTCGTAGAATCCTCGGAGCAGAGACTTCTCTTCGACACAACAAAGCTACTGGACACAAAAATCTGAATTTTATAACATTTAATTAACAATTTGTCAAATGAATAAACAGTGGAATAGATGAATAATAACCGTGTGATATGATTGAAGATGGATGTGTTTGCATGTGATGGAGGATGTATGAATGGGGTCCTTTGTTCTCACAAAGGAGTAGTGTGTGTGTGTGTGTGTGTGTGTGTGTGTGTGTGTGTGCGTGTGTATGGATTCAAAATGGAGTCTTGAATACAAGATGGCTGACCCCTTTGTCTGGCTAAAGTGTGGGTGGCAACTTGCACTTTAACTTCCAAAGCACTTAGAATCAGTAGTAACTTAACCTTAAATCACTCAAAACATTTCAAAAGATCATGAAACAACACAAAAGATTAATCACAAATTAATATCTTTTAGTTTCAGCCTGGCCATGACAGAAACCATTTTAAGATACCAAACAATGATCAATAAGCAGTTTATTCTATCAAAATGACCCGACGGACGTGTTTGGGACGAAAGAGGAAAACACGAAGCTACTTTTTAAGCAATAGCGCGGTTTTATTGCTTATTCTGGACTATAGAGGAAACGGGAGAAGAAAAGGAGAGAAAAAAATGAGTTTTCTGATCACCAAAGCAGCAAGGCATCCCCCGCTGTTATGACTTGACGGTTCTCCGTTTTTCTCCGCAGTTTCCAGCGTCATCCGTCGGTTTGATGCTTTCTCCGTTGTTTGGCGTTCACGAGTGTTTCTCCACGGGCTGGACAGAGACAGCAAAGTTTCTTTCTGTGCTGAGTTATAACTTACAGCGTGCTTGATGGAGTTGTTGCTTTCCTCCGCAGTTCTGTGTCCTCAAACATCAGCTGGAGGGGAGCAGAAACGAGCAGATCTGATGGGCTTGCAGTTTAGTTTCCAGCAGTTCCGTGGGCTCAACTTGGCACTTAGAGCTTCCGCGTGCTCAAGTTGTCGGAGCGTTGACAAGCGTGTCCTTACCGCCAGGTATCCTGGGCAAAAGAACGAGGTTTCTTTGTCTCTGCTGAAGATTTATGGTCTTAGTTTGCGGGAAAAGCTCCACGGCTTCCCGCACATGCGCAGAACGTGTTTCTGGTACTAGGCAGTGACGTCATCACAATGCTTCCGTGTGCAAAGCATCATGGGAAATGAAGTTTCTTGGCGCTGATGTGATTATTTGCTTTTCAGAGCAATTTAAGCACAGTCATTTTGGGGAAAATCACTGCATAGTAATTTCCTCATGAGGTCAGACCCTCAACATTCCCCCTTTTGGTTTCGGGGATCGCGCCCAAAGCTCGATCGTCGGAAGCACAGATGGGTTTGTTCCTCATGAACGTAGGTCGACTTGATTGTCGGAAGCACAGGTGGGTTTGTCCCTTAGGACGTTGGTCTCCTTGGACGCCTTTGTCTTTGGTCTTTGTCTTGGATCCTGGCGCCTTTGGTCTTTGATCCTGGTCAGGCACAAAGAGGATAGGAAACGGGATAGTCCCCAACGCGCATAACGAGAAGAAGCCACTCACGCAGGTGGTACGCAATGATGATGTCGTCCATGCGAGAGGTAGTAGTGTAGAAGGAGGAAGGTCGGTGGGCGGTTAACTCCACGAGTGGACACAAAGGCATCTCACCGCCGGCCATACAGTTCAGTTTATGGAGCACGCGGTGATGTACGAGGTCCATAGTTCGCAAACGCGCATTGACCTATGTGGTCCCAAGATTCCCCCCTTTTTGGTCCAAAGGGTGGATCAGGACAGTCTTTGGGCTAAAACAAGGACCATAAAACTAAGAGGTACTACAATGTGCTGGTGTGTCAGACAGAGTCATTGACAGACTGAGCTGGGCCGGCACATAACCACTAGTCAATATGTGACCAAGTAAGAAACAAAAATACAGAAAACCCCCCAAAAAAAAACATGTAACATATAACATCCAAGAAAATTCATAGCAACCTTGAGGTCTCATAAAATACATTCTTAGGTCATACATTCAGTGTGTAGCTTATAAAGAATGTGACATAATGCAACACTCAGATAAAAATGTGAGGTAGACTAAATTGAGAACTACTCTTAGGTTTACAGAATAACAAAGAAAATGTTGCTCACCCCCTTTAGACAGGTGTGGTACATTCACGCTTGGAGTCTCCCCGAACGCGGTTACGAGGCACACCGTAGGTGAGCAAGTGCATCTTATCTTGGAGTTTATTAACACGCCTGTAGGCGGAATAAGCTATCACGGCCGTGATGAGCCATTCCATCCCCAGGGCGACCAATGTGCAGATTAAAGTCGTATAATCTGTGTCAATGTAGCGTCTTGGGCGTCAAAGTAAGTTCACGCGGGTTTTGTGTGAACTTAGCAAATTTGGTTCCTTCAATCAGTAATTGTTGGTCAATTTCTAAATCGAAGGCAAAGTTACAACCCCGGAAAGCGTCCATGATCTCAATCTCTGAGTCATGCTGTTCGAGGTTGAGGTGATGGAGTGTCAGGTTTCTAGTTCAAAGTGGAAATGCCTACCGTCCTTTCAAATACCAATGTTCAGCATCGACTTAAACCTATAGATGTGAGGTGTCACAATTATGGGAACATGTAACAGGAAACCGAGTTCTAATTTTCTGCATCAACGTGAATGGGAATTGCACTACCTAGGCTGTACGCTAGGTGGATTTGTGAAAGGTGCACAGTAGAGGGGTAGCAGCTGTCAAGCTAACTTTGAGCAGGTCCAGTGGTACCAAGTACGGGGAAATACGACTTTCAACCAAGCTGTCCAGCGTGGAACTTACTTCCCTGAGCAGGTCCTGCATCAAATCTCTCACCACTCGTGTGTACACAATATCCTGATGTATGGTTTCAGACAAAGTCTTGATTGCACGTAGAGATTCATTAATCAGAGCCTAGTATAAGTACCAGAGTACTCTGTAAGGTTTTAGTAGGTACATCCTGTTAGCGGTCTAGGAAGGAGTTTCTCTTGGTTAGTGAAAGTGACGGCGGGGGGGGGGCCTGGTTCTTTGTCGGTTAGTACATGTTAGTGGGTTAAACGTGCACTTTCCCCCCCTTTCCATTTCCATGCATAGAACTATGTCGAGACTACGTCTACCTCCTGCGGGGAGTCTGGTCTCTGTACCCGCGGGGATGGTTTGACGTAGGGTTTGATTTGGTTTGCATGCACCCATTTGTAGACAGGCTCCTGTCTCGCTTTGGTGATGCGTAACCTGTATGCAACTGGAGAGAGTTTTGCCACGATCTCAAATGGTCCTGACCAGCGGGGCAGGAACTTCTTAGCTTTGCGTGCCGGTTGGGCGAACCGAAAGTAGAATACTTTGTCACCCACCTCGTATTCGCGGCTGGTTGTCTTTTGGTCGTAGTAGGCCTTAGCGCCTTCTACGTTGGTCTCCAGTTTCTTCTGAGCGTGCGCGAACGTAGCTCTGAGGTGTGTTTTCAAGTCTGCCACATACTGATGAGCGGTATAGGCAGTGGCAACACTGACATCCTCTGGGTGATACAGGAGGTGCAGTGGTAGAGTCATCAGTCTGCCGGTCATCATCTCAAAGGGCGTAACCCCCGTGGATCGCTGTGGAGTGGACCGTATGGCCATCAGGACCAGAGGGAGCTTGACGTCCCAGTCCTTCCCAGTGGAGCAGACGTACTTTTTGAGCATAGAGACGACCGTGCGGTTCATCCGTTCGACCTGTCCGGATGACTGTGGGTGATAGGGAAGGTGGAATCTCACTTCCACTCCCAGAAGTTCAAACAGGGACGTCATTACACTGGATGTGAAATGAGTTCCTCGGTCAGAGTCAATGCAGAGTGGAAGTCCCCATCGACTGAAAACGTGGTTAATCAGCAGTACAGCGGTTGTGACGGCTGTATCGTGTGGCGCTGGAAGGCACTCAACCCACTTTGTGAAACTGCAAGTTACAGTTAGCATATATTTGTTTCCTCTTGCCGATTTGGGAACCGGTCCAACCCAGTCGATCTGCAGGTGGGACCAAGGGAAGGTTATTCCCCTGCGTTGCAGTGGTGCTCTAGCAAGCGGCTGGGAGGGTTGAAACTGGGCACAGATGAGGCAGCCTTGGACATAGCTGTGTACGTCCTTGGACATCGACGGCCAATATGCTACTTCTGTCAGTGACGCGAGGGTAGCTTTTGCTCCGCGGTGACCTCCAACCGGAGTGTCGTGGGCGTAGGCAAGCATCACTCCTCTGTGGTCGAGTGGAACAACCCAGCGCGGCGGGCTGTGATCGTCACGCATGTAAACTAACAAATCGTTTTGTAGTTTCAGGTGCGTGAGTTGACGATGCAGGTTTACCAAATCTTGGCTTGCACCAATAGGTGGTGATGGTTGTTTAGACATCGGGCCCTTTTGGAGAAGCTCGCGGATGAGCTTCAGGTCAGGATCTTGTTCCTGCATGGTGACTAAGTCCGCGTCCTGTGGTTGTCTGCCTAGAAACACGGGTACCTCAACGGTCCGAGGTTCGTCTGCCTGTTTAGCATGGCGACGAGTAATCGCGCAGACCTTGTGAACGGCCTTGGGTGGAAGCCACTCGTCTTTGAATTCCCAGCAGGTTCCCTGGTCAGCACCGAGCTTAGCAAGGCGGTCAGCTTCGTCATTACCATCTTTCTCTGGACCTAGGGTCCTGGAGTGACCTTTGACCTTTTTCCAGTAGACCATTATGCCTTTCTCAGTGGTGAGCAGATCACACGCTAGGAATAACTCCGAGTGTTTCACGTGTCTGTTCCTGGCGTTTTTCATGTGGTTCTCCTTCCACATGGGGAAGTGAGAGATGAAGCTGTGTCTAGCGTAGTTTGAATCAGAGCAAAGGACGATTTGAGTGATGTCCAAGGCTGCCGCCTGCTGGAGGGTTATCAACACTGCAGCAATTTCGGCGTACTGACTAGACTTTTGGCCCAACCGGTAGTGATTTGGTTGCTTAGTGTCACAGTCCACCCAAACGACTCCAACCCCGGCACGGAGCTGGCCTTCGTGAAGGTAGGCACATCCATCAGTGTAAACTTTCGGAAGCCCTTGGCAAACATTCTCATCAAAGTAGCGATGATTGGATGCGGTTGGGTAGACTGCGGCAGGTGTGTCCAGGGGGCCCATGACGGAGTCAGAGTCACAGTGCTGGCAGCCTGCTAGCCCTTGTCCTAGCGCTAGCTTGGTGTTCTGACCATACTTGACCTCAATGTTGTATCCTTGGAGCACCATCATCCACGTCGCAATGCGGCTGTTTGACACTCTTCCTTCGCGCAGACGCTGGCTGTTTAGGAAGGTGACAGGCTGATGACACGTTTCAATGATCACTTTCTGTCCACCGATGTAACTACGAAAGTGTTCGACGGCCCAGACTGTAGAGAGGAGAGCTCTCTTGCAGTCTGAGAACTGGAGTTCCACCTTGCTCAGAGGCTTGCTGGCGTATGCCACAACTCTCATGTCCTGATCGTGTTTCTGCTTCAAAGCAGCGCTCAGGCAGTGAGAGGAGAAAGTAGCCTCTATGTAGAACTCTTTATCCTTGTCTGGGTAAGCCAGACAGGGTGCGGACGCCAACTTCTGTTTTAGGAACTGGAAGGAGAGTTCTTGGGGTCTGTCCCACACGAAAGGTGTGTCGTTCCGAAGCAGCTCAGTGAGGGGCCTCGCTGTTTCAGCGTACTCCTCAATGAACTGTCTGGAGTAGTTGCAGACTCCGAGGAAGCTCCTGAGTTCAGTCAGATTAGCTGGGGCTTTGATGTCCTGAATGGCCCTAATGCGTCCCGCTTGGGGCTCGACTCCATTAGGGCCCACCAGCAGTCCAACATACTCCACTTTGGTTCGACACCACTGTCCCTTGAGAATCACCAATTTAGCTCCGGCGTCAGCGAGCTGTTGCAGCACGTGACGGAGTTCGGCCAGGTGCTCCTCGAAGGTTCGACTCCTCATCAAGATGTCATCGACATATATGAGGTTCCCTCTGGAAGCAGCATCTGACATGGCTTTGTGGAGGAAGATGTTGAACTCTGCAGGTGAGTTAGAGTAGCCAAAGGGGCAGCGGTTCCAAGTATATTGGCGATTTCCAAAGGAGAAAGCCAGTTTATACTGGTCCGCCGGCTCAACCTTCATGGTCCAGAAGCCGTTGGCTACGTCAACCGTAGAGAAGAAACGAGCATCTCTGACTCTGGCTAGCTCTTGATCTAAATGGATCATAGGCCACCTGGAGAGAGGTACCTGTTTGTTCAGTGCACGATAGTCTATGGTGAGACGCCATTTCCCAGTCGGTTTCAGAACCGGCCAGATGGGAGAGTTGTAAGTGGAGTTACACTCTCTGATGATGTTTTTCTCCTTCAGCTGATTGAGGATCTCCTGGATCGACTCATAAGCAGCGAGGGGAATCTTGTACTGACGTACATAAGTAGGAGGGGCATTCGGGTTCGTCGGAATGCGAACCGTGTGCAGGTTTGTGAGTCCACAGTCCAGGGAGTCCCTGGATAAGACGGACTGAAACTCATAGAACAGGCTTCTAAGCGCTGCTCTCTGCTCCTCTGACTCCAGCGCATCCGCTTTGTCAAGCTGCTGGCTGACTTCGGCCTCGAAGCCGTCATAAGGTTCAGAGGAGGAGGGTCTCTGGTGTTCCGGGCTTTCAACCGGTGACTCAGAGGGTTGAGTATTTATCGCAAAAACCGCTAGACACTGACCGCCGTCAGTATCTAAGGTTGCACTGCAAATGGGTTCCTCAGGAAGGGCTTCATGCCGCTTGATGGTAATCATTTGTGAGGGGAAAGTACTGAATGTGTCTGCACCAACCTGTCTGTCGTTCAAGAACAACGGAAGTTGTCCGATCACGGGGACTGAAAGTTCG
Organism: Nothobranchius furzeri; assembly: GCF_043380555.1. Classification (NCBI taxonomy): domain Eukaryota; kingdom Metazoa; phylum Chordata; class Actinopteri; order Cyprinodontiformes; family Nothobranchiidae; genus Nothobranchius; species Nothobranchius furzeri. Next base: position 5,750,245 of record NC_091742.1, read on the forward strand.
AAGTCATGGAATGAGCTATCTATCAGCATGCCCAAGGGCTTTCCTGCCGGCATGTGGATAGGACTCTGGGTCGGATTTTCGACCAACAAGTACGCAGAACGATTGTTCAGCTCCAAGAGTGGCGTGCCACAGACGGCTAAGTTGAGCTCCAAGAAGTGTGGTGATGGCTGGAAGAAGGCCTGTGTGCCTGGCAGCTTCTGATGCTTCATCAGGTTCAGACGAACAGGCACTCCTTTGACCTGTGGGGGCAGAACCGTGCTGGCCTCAACCACTGCACGGCAGGCCTGTGGAATGGTCTGACCGGACAGCAAGTGTTCAGGGCCTTCTGAGCGAGGCTCAGAGGAAGGTGTGGCCCGGGCCCAAAGGACTTGATTGCAAGTGTCCAGCTGGGCACCGAGTCGAACCAGCAGATCTGCTCCAATGAGTGCAGGTGGATCAAGCTGTGGTATGATGCTGAATGTATGTGTGAGCTGTCTTGCTCCAAGTTGGATAGTCAGAGAGCAGACCTCTGGCGCTTTCAGGAGCCTCTGCGGCCAAGTAGGTGACAAGAGCCGATGGCTACGTGTCACACTGACCAGAAGGGGGTCCTTCTGACGCAGGTGTTCAAACGTCTGCTGGCTGATGGCTGACTTTTCAGACCAAAGAGCAAGGCGAGCATCTGAGATGTGGGTGCAGTTGATGGTAAGACCACCAACTATGTGTGGTGCATATGGCTGCAGGCTGACGTTCTTCAGCGAGCAGAGAAAAGATGAATGTGTGCGGAGAGGAGTTCCAGGAGCGGTTTCATGCCTTTGCAGGCGGTCATCGTCTGTGGGAGCCGTAGGGAGGGGCATGACCTTGGAACAAGGGTTTTGCGGCTCACTTATGCTGACCTCAAGAATGGAGGATGGTCGGCTGCTATCTGGGTTCCAGGGCTTAGGTGTGTCCACCTGGGCCCACAGTTGACCCTTCTGGCAGTCGATGAGGGGAGCTAGACGTTCAAGCAGGTCCTGACCAATGAGAAGTGGTTCAGTGTCTAGCTGGCAGACATAAAACGGGTGAACCAGAGTCATGTCTTGGAAGGTGATGTCCAGCCACGCCCGGTGAGTGATACACTCCCGGGTCTGGGTGTAGCTGGTGATTTTCAGGTCACAGGGCTCTACCTGGACTGGTTTCCCGAACGACCGCATGGTGTCAGACACGCGATGGAACAATGTGGAGCACATCAGGGTGATTTCTGAGCCGGTATCCAGCAGAGCATCAACCTGTATGCATCCACCTATGTTGGTGTTACAGTACAAACGGCGAGCATGATCATGGTTTGTTAAGTCACCAAGGAACTTCAGAAATTTAGTATCAGATTTCTCTGGGGGGTAGATTTCAGGAGACTCCTGTGATCTACCAGTAGTGTTCCCCCAGCTGATCAGGTAGGTCCTGGCCACGCTGGGGGGTTGAGCCACGCCTAGTCATGCTGACGTTGGCTCTGGGTCTGGCTTCTTAGAAGACGACTTTGGTGTAAGGGTTTCTTCTGCAGATCTCAGCTGTTCCTTCTGTTTAGCTAGGAACTGCTGAAACATCTCCTGGACGTCGGCTTTGGTCAGAAACTCATCTGCGGACTCGCATCCGGGACCTACCTGTGGGCGGCGCTCCTTAAACCTTCCATTGTTCCGACCTGCCTGCCGTTGGTTTTGGTTGGGCCACTTCCTGTCTGATTGTCCAGACCTAGGTGGCCAATCAGCACCCCCCTTCCCCTGTTGAGGAGATTGGGACTGCTCTCGCGGTTTAGCAGGTCTAGGTTTAGCAGATTTTGGCTTAGTGGGTGGAGCTTCTGTGCCTTCAAGCTCCAAACGCGGCTCGGCGTCGGGAGCTAGGTGCATGACGCGGTGATGTGCGTCAGGCTTTTGGGGCTTTCCGCCGGCTTCCCAAGCCTGTTGAGCGTATCTCCTAATCTCCTGAGTTGTCAGTTTTTTCATCCGACAATACATTGAGACTTCGGAGCGAACACACTCGTGCAGGTTGTGAATGAAAAGGGATCTGAAGGCAGGGTCTTCCTCGAGCCCAGGGCCGTTTCGACCTTGGAAATAAGCACTTTTGAGTCTGCGATAATACTCTCTGGGGGGTTCGTTCCTCCCGTGTTTGATGGAGAAGGCCCCCATTGTAGCTGACGCGGAGTCTGCATACGTGGCGTATTCATCCCTCAACGCTCGGCAGAGCGAGGAGTACCGATCTCGAATGTCAGATGGTAGAGTTTCCATGAAACCATGCACCGTTCTAGATGTAGTTTTCCAAATTAGCTTGAGCTTTTCCCTTGAAGAGGGTGCTGGAAGATCAAGCAGACAACGTTCTATCTCCCTGAGATAATCGTCAACATTGGATTCATTGGTGTTAGGATCAAAGCGTTCTATGTCTTTAGCTAGCGATTCAATTTGACGTACACGGAGCCCTGACTCACGGTACGGCGCGTCATCCTCTGACTCTGACCCACGGTCTGTCTCAGAGGGCGCTGGATATCGCTGGTGTGCTCTGGGCTCCCAATGTTGACTCCTGGGGCCCAAATCGGGGTCCGGCATGTTGTGGCGGGCTGCTGGCACGTCACGTGGGTGTCCTGGGAGATCCTCCTCCCGGGGCACGTCTGCGTAGTGCAGCCTGCGTCTTTCAACTGGGGCATCTGCGTAATACGCTTTGTCCGGGTACGGACTGGCGTATGATGCTTTGTCCTGCAGCTGGTTATCGGCATGCCGAATACCGGAGTAGCTAGGATGGGTGGATGGTGGAGGTGCAGGTTGGGCTTGTGCATAACCCCAGCCGGCACCTTGCACCCTTCGTGGACTGGGGGAGCGGTCTAAATAGAGGTGCCGCTCAGCTGGTCGACTTCTCACTGATTGAGAAGGCCGTGAAGATGAGGGTGGTGGTCCAACCTGGGGTTCGAGGGCGAATTGCCCTCGGCCCCTAGGTGGTCCTGAATGCCCTATAGTGTGTGTAGGGAACGGGGCCGAAGGTTGGGACAGATAAGCTTCATCTCTCCCCTGCGGCGTGCGTCCGTCCAGAGAGTCATGGTGTTTCCCCCCTTCCCACTGTCTGTTGTCATCAGCAGAGGGGGGCGGGGTCTCCTCCCCATCTTCCCCAGAATCGGTGCGGGTGTCGTCTTCCTCGATCAGCCTTCCATTTCGCTGTTTTTCAGCTAGCATACTCTGGAGGTTCATGATCTCTCGATCATGTTGGAGTTCTCTCTGATAGAGGATCAAGGCTAACTTAGCTAAGTGAACCTGGATTGGTTTTGTACCATCCGGGTTTTCTATTTGATCAATTACAGCTTCTAGCTCGTCGCTACGCTGTTCTTCAGTGAAATCCCTAGAAGGGTAGTCGGGTTCTCGAGCAACCGCGACCAGTTTGGACAATATTTGTCCAGAAAGTAGGCCAGGTTCATAGTCGTGGGCCGCAGCGCCACCTGGTTGCTGGGAGTTGGTCAGTTCACTACTCTGTCCCTCCATTTTAACAACCGAACCAAAAATAGCCTAGTAGAGCTTCTGCAGATAGCTCAAGCTGCACCTTTTGGGCAGCAACTGCTAGCTTTGTAGCAGAAAAACACTAAATTAACCTTTGTGCGCACAGGTTTTAGCGTTTTAAGATTGCACGGAATGCCGTGACTAACGCCTAAAATACTATTCCTTTCAGTATTTTAGCAAAAGTTGGTGCGTTGCCGTAGCAACGTCTTACAACACTTGCAGTGTTAAATATGCTAGTTATTCCTTCAGAATATTAGCAAACAAGGTGTTATCAGTCTTTGAGTGAAGGTTTCAGTTAGTTACAATAGCCACTGTGAGTTAAAGTCGCTAAATTAGCAGTTAATTTTAGCCTAAAAGGGTTAGTCAGAATTACTTACACACTGCACCTTTAATGAAGAACTGAATTTTAACCTAAAAGGTTAACCAGAATTAATTACACGTTGCACCTTTAAGGAAAAACTGAATTTTAACCTAAAAGTCAACCAGAATTAATTTACACGTTGCACCTTTAAAGAAACACTGAGTTACTGGTGAGATTTCGATGCAGCTTCCTGCTCAGCGAAATCAGCACCACTCTGTTGCTGGTTCAAGGCTGAACAACTGATTATTTTTAATTCAGCTCTTTGGATTTATTTGTTTGTTTGTGCCGGATAGAAATCTCTGTGTATCCAAGCCTCACACGGGGCACCAATTAATGTTGGGGTTATTAGGAGCGAACAATTCGTAAGCTTTAACTTACTTTTGGATTCTTCAATAAATTCTGTAAATATGGAACTATTTACTGATTTATTAATTAATTAAGATATTCTTAGATATCTTCGGGGCACCACCCTTTAATTAGAAAGGGAAATGAATCCAAAACTCTTATCAGTCTTTCTTGAAGTTCGTAGAATCATCGGAGCAGAGACTTCTCTTCGACACAACAAAGCTACTGGACACAAAAATCTGAATTTTATAACATTTAATTAACAATTTGTCAAATGAATAAACAGTGGAATAGATGAATAATAACCGTGTGATATGATTGAAGATGGATGTGTTTGCATGTGATGGAGGATGTATGAATGGGGTCCTTTGTTCTCACAAAGGAGTAGTGTGTGTGTGTGTGTGTGTGTGTGTGTGTGTGTGTGTGTGTGTGCGTGTGTATGGATTCAAAATGGAGTCTTGAATACAAGATGGCTGACCCCTTTGTCTGGCTAAAGTGTGGGTGGCAACTTGCACTTTAACTTCCAAAGCACTTAGAATCAGTAGTAACTTAACCTTAAATCACTCAAAACATTTCAAAAGATCATGAAACAACACAAAAGATTAATCACAAATTAATATCTTTTAGTTTCAGCCTGGCCATGACAGAAACCATTTTAAGATACCAAACAATGATCAATAAGCAGTTTATTCTTTCAAAATGACCCGACGGACGTGTTTGGGACGAAAGAGGAAAACACGAAGCTACTTTTTAAGCAATAGCGCGGTTTTATTGCTTATTCTGGACTATAGAGGAAACGGGAGAAGAAAAGGAGAGAAAAAAATGAGTTTTCTGATCACCAAAGCAGCAAGGCGTCCCCCGCTGTTATGACTTGACGGTTCTCCGTTTTTCTCCGCAGTTTCCAGCGTCATCCGTCGGTTTGATGCTTTCTCCGTTGTTTGGCGTTCACGAGTGTTTCTCCACGGGCTGGACAGAGACAGCAAAGTTTCTTTCTGTGCTGAGTTATAACTTACAGCGTGCTTGATGGAGTTGTTGCTTTCCTCCGCAGTTCTGTGTCCTCAAACATCAGCTGGAGGGGAGCAGAAACGAGCAGATCTGATGGGCTTGCAGTTTAGTTTCCAGCAGTTCCGTGGGCTCAACTTGGCACTTAGAGCTTCCGCGTGCTCAAGTTGTCGGAGCGTTGACAAGCGTGTCCTTACCGCCAGGTATCCTGGGCAAAAGAACGAGGTTTCTTTGTCTCTGCTGAAGATTTATGGTCTTAGTTTGCGGGAAAAGCTCCACGGCTTCCCGCACATGCGCAGAACGTGTTTCTGGTACTAGGCAGTGACGTCATCACAATGCTTCCGTGTGCAAAGCATCATGGGAAATGAAGTTTCTTGGCGCTGATGTGATTATTTGCTTTTCAGAGCAATTTAAGCACAGTCATTTTGGGGAAAATCACTGCATAGTAATTTCCTCATGAGGTCAGACCCTCAACACTGTTATGCTAGCAGTAACTTTTTTTAGTTTGCTAATCATCAATAAAAGGAAGAAGAAAAATGAGATGTTTGCTTTTTCTGTTGACATCATGGTGGAGCCAGGAAGTAAAAGTAAGAGAGAAATGTCTTTGGAGGCAAAGCAAAAAGCTAAAAGAGTTTGACGGAACTAAAGGAGGCAACAAAATCATGATGTGACCTGGCTTTGCTGTTACAGAACTTGGAAGTAATAATATTTTTGTCCAACAGTGTGAATCTTTTTCATTTGTGGTTTATTTTAGCATTATTTACATCATGTTAGTAATAGCTTGTTGTTAGCGCTAGCTACAGCAGGCTGCTGTAAGGTATTTTTACAACAGTAAAATTCCACTTGCAACCAGTAGGGCGGATGAGCAGGAAATCACTCTGTGCAACTTTAAGAAAAGACTGGAAAAGAAAAGTTGAAATTTTTGAGACAGCTCTAACTCTTTCCCTCTCTCAGAACTCATGCTGAAGCTTAACCAAACACAGACCGACAGTAAAGCCTAAACCTGGACAAACATAATTAACCAAATAAAATCAGCAAGATTTCATACATAGCTTTTAAAAGAAAATTTTGAGTAAGGCCCTGTCCACACGTAGCCAGGGATCTGCCAAAACGTAGAAAAATATCTACGTTTTGGCCTTCCATCCACACGACAACGGAGTTTTTTCACACGACAACGGATCTTTTTAAAAACTCCGGCCAAAGTGAAGATCTGCGTTTTCTCCATTTTGGGTGTCTGCGTGTGGACGGACAAAACCGGAGTTTTAAGGTCTGCAACGTCACTTTCCGCGACAAAAAAATGCTGACATCACGTGTGCGACCTGTGTTTACACTAGCCGACAGCGTGGAAGCCCTCAGAGCTGCGCTCGCTTTATCAATTGTCCAAGCGCTTTTTGCTTGTTTGTTTTTGCAAGTGGAATTACTGCTCCTTGCGGAAAACCACAGGGAGACGAAAAGTTACGCTGACTGGATACAATTCGGGGGAAGTACTGCCGCCTACAGGTCTGGCATGTCCTTAACAACATATTTATCCGGGTACGTGTGGACAGAGTTTTTTTTTAAATGAGGTGGTGTGGATGCAAGTTTTTGGAGGGGCGGATATTCGTTTTTTTTAAAACCCGGCTACGTGCGGACTAGGCCTTAGATCCTTATTGCAGCCTCCACTCTTGAGATTTTTTTTTGATCATTCAGTCAAAGTGATGTGACAAATAAATCAACTCCTGCAGCTCGACCTCCATTTCATTATGTCTTGTTGTGAAACTGACGTTGACCTGCTCAGTGGTTTTCTGCGTGTTACACAAACACTTTAATCCATTTAGGGGAAGATCTTGGGGAATTTGAGCTTGTTCTTCTTAAGGTGAGAAACATGCATCATGTGTCAGTCTGAGTTTGTCACAGGCTGCGAGCAAAAGGCCGGAAAGAGGCTGAAAGCACAAACAATTAACTCGGAAACGCTGTTGGTGTGCTGCAACTCTCTTAGACTGGCATGAGGCATTACTGGTGCAAAGAAATCGACCCAGCCTGAAGACACAAGTCTACTTTTACTTAAATTTCTTGGTGTGTTTTTAAACCAACACTACACATTTGAATCTGCATTAGAGCTTCTTTAGACCAAATGATTTTACTGTATTGATTTTTGTCTGAGTAGTTCAAACATAAACATTCAGCAGGAAACTGCAACGCACCTGTTTGAGAAAACTTTGCTATAATTGTACACTTGGATCTCCAGCAGCTCGTTTCCATCCAGTCTGCTGGCAATGGGCCATCGGAATGTCTGAAACAGACATAAAAAGCAAAGGTTACATAAGAGCTGCACAAAATGTGAATACAATGTTTTAAATGCCCAGTTATTAGTGAATGTTTCCATAGTCTTATGCACCCCATCCATCCATCCATCCATCCATTTTCATCCGCTTATCCGGAGTCGGGTCGCGGGGGCAGTGGTCTAAGGCGAGAAGCCCAAACTTCCCTCTCCCCAGCCACTTGGGCCAGCTCCTCTGGGGGAATCCCAAGGTGTTCCCTGGCCAGGTGAGAGACATAGTCCCTCCACCGTGTCCTGGGTCTTCATTTAGGTCTCCTCCCGGTTGGACGTGCCCGGAAAACCTCACCAGGGAGGCGTCCAGGAGGCATCCTGACCAGATGCCCGAGCCACCTCAATTGGCTCCTCTCGATGTGGAGGAGCAGAGGGTCTACTCCGAGCCCCTCCTGAATGACCGAGCTTCTCACCCTATCTCTAAGGCAGAGCCCAGCCAATCTTCAGAGAAGACTCATTTCGGCCGTTTGTATCCACAATCTCATTCTTTTGGGAACTACCCAAAGCTCATGACCATAGGTGAGGGTAGGAACGTAGATCGACCGGTAAATCGAGAGCTTCGCCTTATGACTCAGCTCTCTCTTCACCACGACAGACCGGTACAATGCCCGCATCACTGCAGATGCAGCACCAATCCGCCTATCGATCTCACGCTCCAGCTTTCCCTCACTCGTGAACAAGACCCTGAGATACTTAAACTCCTCCACTTGGGGCAGGACCTCATCCCTGACCCAGAGAAGACATTCTACCCTTTTCTGACTCAAGATGCATGCAACACAATCATCTATGTAACAAAACGTCTTTTATCATTTGACAAAATGCTAAGTCTTTATTGCATGTAATGGTACAAAGGAGAAATAGTTCAGAAGTAGTGCATATCTACAAAACCTGTCAAGTTTACGACCTTCGCAACACAATGAATCACTGACGTGCAGATCAGTCTCAATGAGCACTTTCTACACGACTGATTCAGACCCTCAGTAGAGAATTTACTGGTCCCACTCCAAACTCTAAATCCATGCACCATTTAACAGGAACAACGCCCTCTAGTTTTCGCCTCTCTGACCTCCTCTTTGTGTGATAAACTCCCGTGAGTCCTCTATATAACAACCATCTTTAAGTGGTTACTGACATGTGATCATTACATGAAAATGTAAAACAAATTTTATGCAAAAAATGTTAATAATCCAGTTTTTTGCTGGTTTATTGTTTCTAGATTAAAAAATCCAAAACAAAGCAGCCCCAAACTTACAGATATGACATCATTATGTTATTGTTTTTTTGATAAAAATATATTAATAAAAAGTTGAACGGTTATTCTCTTGGGTCAATCTTACTTCAGGACTTGATTGCCAAAGCCTCATGTCAGCGTAAATCCGTTGCCCTGGAATAATCTCTGCCAGCTGCGGAGGTGGTGCTCTGGAGGGACTAAAATATCCCAACATGTTTTATTCAGCACTCTAAACATCTGCAGGTTATGCAGAACCAACTGAGCTTATCTGTTTTTTCTTCAACGTAAACAAGAAGCCAAGTGAAATGAAATGATTCCACTTTTGTCTTTTTGGTATAAAAAAGTTTTAAATCATTTTTGGCTAATTATTAGCGCTGTCTCCGTCCGCCTCCTTCAGAACCTGTTACATCCCATGTAAATAAAGAAACAAAACAGAGGAACTCACATAAACGTCAGCAGAATAGGACGTGTCTGAAACATTTTAAAGGGTACTGTTTAATTAAAATACAGTTTTAATGTGAAATTATGATGATTACTTAACATTACTATAAATTATTTCATCCTAATGGAATAAAATCTACACAATTATTGGTTTCAGGAGTAAAAAATATGTAGACCATAACATTTATAATGGATATAATCAGAAATAAAATAAGCATACCACATGTAGGGAAGGTAATTATGAGCATAATTAGTTAAGTGCTTTTATTAATGACAGATAAATGAGAGGATCTGATACATTTGAGCACAAATAGAATGAGTTTCTATGTGTTCTGTAAGGGATTTGATGTTTTTAATGACACTTTTCTATAAATTTATCAGATTTTTTTCTTCAAACGCAAACTTAAAGCTAATTTAACTACAATGTTGATGCAAAAACTTAGCAATTCTGAAGAATATAAATGTAAAAGTATTAGAAAACATTCAAATAAGTAAATAACAGGTGTTTTATAATAATTTTGTCAAGGGAAATGTGCATCTTAAAGGTGTGCAACACTAAAAAAAACATTTTTAAAATCTTATTTCTGATTATGATTGATCTTTCTGAGTGTTTAATACAGGTTGAACATGAAAATAGTCCCCTACACCTATCTCCTGCATTAACTTAAATAGTCTCCTACACCTATCTCCTGCATTAACTTCTGATAGAAAATAGATGGTGAAACTCTAGTATTTGTAAAGCCTGACAGATCTATGTCACACTGTCACTTAACATTCATGGAATCACCCATCTTTACTCGCGGCAAGGAAGGCTGTTGTGGTTTTACCGTCCAGGAAACAGCAGAGAACATCTCAGCTAGTTGAAGCTAACCGTTAGCACCAGCAACTTCACCACACAGCAGAACTCCTCTTGGCTTGAGTTATTTGTGGAGATAAAACATCAACGTTGCAGAGCAAACAGACTAAGTGGTAGAGTCACGTTGCTGTTACCCAATCAGAGGTGAGATGTCCAAATATCAGGAAATAAGACTCCAAATCCTGCCGTCTGAAGATCGGCTCTGTGGTTCGTTTCTAGTTCTTGGAAATGATGCACCAGTGTTTTTGCCCTTCGAGTATGACTTACAGTCCAAGGCATTCATTCCTAGTAGAGACCACTGCAAATATATTGATTTAACAAGCGTTCCACACCTTTAATAAAATATAACAGTGCTTGTTTCATGCGAGAAAAGTTTATGGTATTGAGTGAAAGGTTAAAAGGATGATGAGTGTTGGTGTATTTTCAGTAAATGACTCAAGTAGAAGGCTGCCTGACAGCGGAGAGATCAGGGCAGCTCAGGTGATTTAAAACTCATTCACTCCCTGTTGTTTCTGGCCTCTTTTTCAGCAAAGCACTGCAGGCTGTCAGGTACCAGATCCATCAGGACTGTCCCATTACCACATCCTGGGGTTCCCACCTGCTACTGTTAGACCGGCCTTCAAGGATATCCAACAATGCACGTGTGTGTGTGTGTGTGTGTGTGTGTGTGTGTGTGTGTGTGTGTGTGTGTGTGTGTGTGTGTGTGTGTGTGTGTGTGTGTGTGTGTTGCTCTCCCTGTGTACTTTCTCCTCTGCTCTTCTCCCTTTACACAAACTGCTGCACCTCAAGCCATGACTCCGTTAAACTGATCAAGTTTGCGGACGACACCACCCTCATCGGGCTCATCTCTGACGGTGATGAGTCCGCCTACAGGAGGGAGGTGGAACAGCTGGTGTACTGGTGCAGCAGCAACAACCTGGAGCTCAATGCTCAGAAGACAGTGGAGATGATTGTGGACTTCAGAAAAGTCACAGCCCCATCTCTCCCCCTCGTCCTGACGGACACCCCCGTCACCATTGTGGACTCCTTCCACTTCCTCGGAACCACCATCACACATGACCTTAGGTGGGAGCCATCCATCAGCTCCCTGATCAAAAAGGCCCAGCAGAGGATGTACTTTCTGCGGCAGTTGAAAAAGGCCAAGCTGCCGGCCCAGATGATGGTGCAGTTTTACACGGCCATCACTGAGTCCATCCTCACCTCCTCCATCGCTGTGTGGTACGCTGGAGCCACAGTGAGGGACAAACATAGACTGCAGCGCATTGTGCGCTCTGCTGAGAAGGTGGTTGGCTGCAGTCTTCCATCTCTCCAGGACATGTACGTCTCCAGAACTCAGGGGTGTGAAGGTCGGATAGCAGCTGACCCTTCATACCCGGGTCACAGACTTTTTGAGCCGCTTCCCTCAGGCAGGTTACGATCCATCCGGACCAGAACCTCCTGCCATAAGAACAGCTTCTTTCCATCTGCCGTTAGACCTGTGAATAGATTATAAACACACAACCATGCTGGTCTTCTGTACTCGTCACAAAGTCACGTTATCGGCCATGTTACCATTACCTGCCATTTTTTTATAGCTGAAAGTTTTATTCTTTTCTATTCTAATTTATTCTATTTTTTAATCTTATTATTCATGTTATATGTAGCACATTAGTACCGAAGCAAGTTCCTAGTTTGTGAATTGTTTGTTCACTGACAATGGCAATAAACCTTTTCTGATTCTGATTCAATAACCCTGAAGTCTACTTCTTTTTCTCCCACTCTACTGAGGCCTGCACAGTGTGACTAGCTCTCACTGACAGCCTGAGGTTAAATCGGTGACACTGCTGTGTTGTCTTTATAACTAAATCTCCTCCAGAGTGTTTTAGTTGCCAAAAAGAAAGAAAGGAGCCCCCAGCTGGATGCTAATGTGACAGCATGCATACAGCTAGAGCAGGAAGCAATGTCAGAACAATACACACGTTTGTGTCTGTACACATCAGGTAGACGTGCTAATTTCCCCAGAGAACCACACGTCTGCACAAACAATACAGGTGCCTGTTTTCTTTTGTTTCTACTTATAAATACAGATGCTTTTGTTGTACTTCTGCACCAATCTTCTTATAAATTGACTAAATTAGGTAAAATTTCCTTTAAAATATGATGGGGATTCACAAAAGCAGCCAGTTTTTTATGCACTGTTTGTTTAGGGATGCAACACAAGGGTGAGAGACAATCTCCGTGAACCAAACTCATCAATTTCCCAAAAACACACATTTATGAATACTTCACGTGTATTTCTTGCTTCTTCCCACTAAATTTCCATTACCCTACATTGTTTATTTATTTAAGTGCAACACGGTTATGTAATCAGATTTAATAGCAGGATGATTTCATTTAGACTCAGGACAACATAAAACTTTAATTTAAACAATGTCAGTTTGCTGGATACATTTAGGTATGTGAGGCTCACTTTTGACTATGTGTTGCCATGGTTACGTGAGTTAAGCTGGTTAAGCTTAGTAAAGTCTGGGATTTGAGCATCACAGAGGATAACTTAAGAAGGTTTCATGTCCACTGACGACATGTCCAGAAGTTCTTAGCTCACGAAAAAGAAGGAGAGAGTTTTATTTTGAAGGGTTTTGCCTGAAAAGGAAATAATAATAAAATAATAAGTAAAAACTGATTCTGAATGAGGTCAGAAGTTGGATTTGTGCCAATTTTACCTTCTGTGTGAGCGTGTATGAATATTTGTTTTGCTGTCATGTCTTTTATCATTAAAGTTAATGTTTGCAGAGAAGAAAACAATAAAGCAGACTGGTGACAGGAATTATTCACAGAAGGAAACACAAAGTGAAAGAAAAAACAACTACATCTAAAATCGGATTAGTTCCACTGACTTGAAATAAGCTTGTAAAGCAGCGGCACTTAAAAAGTACACAGGAGTAGGTAAATACATGTCGGAGCTACTAATGTACACAAAGTACATTTGAAATCCTGGAGATATTCCTAATCTGAGTAGCAGAAGAGTTTGTCTGAGTAGTGCACAATCCGCTCTTTAACTAGCCCTGTGGTAATTAGCAGAGCAACAATCCTGACAGATAAGAACTCAGAAAACACCAAGCCCCAAGGGCATTGTGGGTAATCACAGGGGCTAACAGCTCACATTATGAAATGAGCAGAAGCTATTACCGCTATGGTCCATTACTGGAGAACTGGGTCATCATCAGTTCCCCATCATCTATTGATATCTCAAGACTGTTGCCATGGACACAGTTAAGGAAAACTCCTCTAATGAATAATTTTAAACATGTTCAATTTTTTGCACTTGCTTCCAAAAAAAGGTTGGGAGAATTTTTCGAGTAGAACAACTTTCCGCGGTTGCAGCTCATAAATTTATGATGCAACTCTCTGCAGCTAAATGCTACAGGCTTAGACGTGGTCTCAACAGATTAGAGTAATACCACAGTAACTTCTGATAACTGCTCCGTTACACATGGGCCAAACTGTGTGCAAGTTTATCGCATTAGGAAAATATCTACAGCACAACAAAAGCTGAAATATATATTTTTTAAAATACGTCATTTACTAAGTCTCAGCAGTGGTTCAAAACAAAGAATGTGACAAATGTATAATGTAAGTGATGAAATTAGCAAATAAAACGAATAAAAATGACCAAAACAACAACAAAGAAAAATGTTGTTGTGAAAAGGTCCAGTTCTGACTTGTCTGGATTGTGTTGCATACTGTTGCACGACTGATGTGCGTTTGTGTGTGTGCACCTCACAGTTAACATCAAACAGCATCATGATAAGCTGCCTCTGCAGAGGAAGTCAGTTAAGTTGAGTTTACTGACAGTACTGCCCAACGGCACAACAAACACCAACAACTTTGGCTCAATTTAGCTTTTCCAATTCCCATTCCACATCGTCTCTGGCTCTCCACTGTCAGTCTCTCTCTGCACCCAGCATTTCTCCATTTAGTCTTTTAGGCCTGTTTAAAATTAGTTTGCACCAAATAAAGCACTGCTGGTGTAACCATAGTGTTAGGAAATAACATGTACTGCTGCCAGCCACTAGGGGATAAATGGTTTCTTGTAGCTTCACCTGGATAAAGTCTTAGCATCTACACCTTCTTCTATGTCAATGTCTTTGTCTATAATTGTATTCATAAGTCACAAACAGGAAGTGATGACAGGCTGCTTTTAGACACCAAGAGAATGTGATTTTAGATATAGATATAGATATAGACAGTGTTGTGCCAGAACGCGTTCATTGAACAATCGTTCGTGAATTCCTTTGTTTTTTTCGTGAACGTGAACTGAACTCGTTTGTATTTTGCCCGACGAACGTAAAAGTGAGTGTGTTCATCCTGGCGTGCTTGAACGGGTTTGTGAACGCGTTCTTTCGCCGTTTTAGCTCTTGATCTCCACTGAGCTTTTCCGGAGCTAAAGCCTATCTAAAACATCCTGTTAACATAGAGTTTATAAAAAGTAAAACCCGCAAAAGTGGCCAAACATAGGCAGTAGCGGCTGGTGCGGCATCTACTTTTCTACGTCTATGCTGTGTACGGGAGTCAAAGTTCTTTCAGAGAAATTGAGGAGACTTGACTGAAAGATTATACCTTTTTTAATGTTTTGTGTCAGGAGCGATCGGCTGAGCTGGAGTGTGGCTTTGAGACCCAGGCGCGGAGAGAGTGGTGTCTGGTAGTGAGTGATTACAGCGTGGGAAGTTCTCTACCCGGATGGTTTTCAGAGTTGGTAGATTAGGCTTAGTTGTCTTAGAATGGGTTGGCGTCTATCATGAGATGATGACTGAGTGCCGGCTCAGCTGTGACAGGTCCTTAAATAGGCTCAGCGGGATGACGTCACCGGGTAGCGTCGGTGACAGGGTTGCTGGGAAATCGAGTGCAGTGCCAGCCAGGCCCGCAGAGGAGGTTAAGAGGAGGAGTTCATGACAGGACCCCCCCCCCCCCCGTCCGCGCGAGGGACGGCTCCAGAAGGCCCAGGGCGACGAGACCAGAAATCAGCCAACAGGGACGGATCCAGAAACGGGCGGGCAGGCTCCCAGCTACGCTCCTCCGGACCGTAACCCTCCCAGTCCCCCAAATACTGCCATCCACGGCCCCGGCGGCGGGCGTCCAGAATCTTGCGGACGGTGTAAACGGGGTCCCCATCGACATCTCGGGGCGTCGGCACCCGGGCCGGAGGCGGATGGAGGGGAGACAACACCACCGGCTTGAGCTGTGAGACGTGGAATACAGGGTGCACCCTAAGAGTGGAAGGAAGGCGCAGCCAGTAAGCGACCGGACCGAGGACACCTCGGACTTGGAAGGGTCCCAAAAAGCGGGGAGACAGCTTCCTGGAACCAGCCGGCAAACGGAGATTAGATGTAGAGAGCCAAACCCGGTCACCAGGCTGGAACACAGGGCCGGGCCGGTGACGGCGACGATGTTGTCAGGAGTATTCCATATCAGCCCGGGTGATGGCGGCGCGAGCTCTGATCCAAGCGAGACGGCAGCGGCGGACCATATCCTGAGCCGCCGGGACCTCCACCTCCGGCACCTGATGATCGAAAAGAGGGGGCTGGTATCCATAGCAGGTCTCGAAGGGTGATAGACCTGTGGCGGAGGATGTCTGGAGGTTGTGAGAGAGCTCCGCCCACAGGAGGTAACGGGGCCAGGTGGACGGTTGAGACGAGGCGAAGCAGCGTAAGTAGTGCCCGAGCTGCTGGTTTGCCCTCTCCGTCTGACCATTAGTCTGGGGATGATAACCTGACGACAGACTGGCGGAAGCGCCCACCAACCGACAGAGAGCCTTCCAGAACCGTGAGATGAACTGGGGTCCTCTGTCAGACACCACGTCCTGGAGAAATCCATGGAGCCTCACCACATGATCGAGGAGGAGCTCCGCTGTTCTCTTAGCCGTGGGGAGCCCTGCCATAGCCACTAAGTGTACAGCTTTCGAAAAGCGGTCGGTGATGGTGAGGATGGTGTCCAGGTGGTCGGCAGCGGGGAGCCCCGTGACAAAGTCCACACCTATGTGCGACCACGGCCGTAAGGGCACAGGGAGCGGTTGCAATTCCCTGGCTCCAGGTTGGGTGGAGGACTTAGACCGGGCGCAGGTGTCGCATGCAGCGGTGTATTCGCACACATCCTTTCTCATAGAGGGCCACCACAGGGCCCGGCGGAGGAACTGGAGGGTACGAGCCTGGCCTTGTTGTCCCGCGAGCCGTGAACTATGCCCCCACCTCAAGGCCTCCTGTCGGCACACGGCCGGAACGTAAAAGCGGTTAGGAGGCGTCTCTGGGGGCGCCGGGTCAGCCGGGAGGGCCGTCCGGATGGAGGCCTCCAGGGGCCATTGCAGGGCGGCCAAGAACCGTTTGGTCTGGAGGATGGACATCGGTTCAGGAGGCCTTGGATCCTGGGTGTGCTGACGGGAAAGGGCATCCGCCTTGAGGTTTTTTGAGCCGGGGCGGTAGGCGATGTGAAAGTTATAAGGCTCGAAAAAGAGGGCCCACCGGGCCTGACAAGGGTTGAGTTGACGAGCGGTCTGAATATGGATGAGGTTCTGATGATCAGTCCAGATTAGAAAAGGAGTGGGAGTTCCCAGGAGCCACTGTCGCCACTCTTCCAGGGCCCACTTTATCACCAACAGTTCCTGGTCCCCGACCCCATAGTTCTGCTGAGTAGGAGAGAACTTCCGGGAAAAGTATGCGCAGGGGTGGAGTTTGGAGTCCAGGCCCTGTTGTGACAGTACGGCTCCCGTGCCCGTTTCAGAGGCGTCTACCTCCACAACAAAGGGTCGTGTTAGGTCCGGGTGGAGGAGGATGGGTTCGCTTACAAAGCGGCGGACCAGATCATGGAAGGCGGCAACGGCCTCCGGGGGAAGGCGGAAAGGGCGAGGCTGCTTGGTTGTCTTAGTCAGGGAAGTTAATGGTGATGCCAGGGCACTGAAATTGCGGATAAACCGGCGATAGAAGTTGCAGAACCCCAGGAAACTCTGCAGTTGCTTCAGGGTCTTAGGTAGTTGCCACTGCGCTACCGCCTGAACCTTCTGTGGGTCCATGCGTAGGCCCTGGGAGGAGATGATGAACCCCAGAAATGAGGTGGACTCCTGGTGAAAGGCACACTTCTCCAGTTTACAGAATAAGTCATGCTCCAGGAGGGGTGACAGAACGGCTCGAACATGCTGGGTGTGTTGCTCGACAGTGCGAGGAACACTAAATATACAAAAACCCAATGGTCCAGCATGTCACGGAGGACATCAGTGATGAAACGCTGAAAAACGGCAGGGCTGTTGCAGAGGCTGAAGGGCATGACGAGGTACTCATAATGTCCAGTGGGTGTAATAAAAGCGGTTTTCCACTCCTCTCCTTCCTTTATGCGGATGAGGTTGTATGCACTGCGGAGGTCCAGCTTTGTAAACAGGGTGGCTTGGGCGGTGGCGTCCAAAGCCGTGCTCATTAAAGGAAGAGGATGGCGGTCTCTGATGGTGATCTTATTTAACCCACGATAGTCTATACAGGGCCGGAGGTCTCCCCCCTTCTTCTTCACAAAGAAGAACCCTGCCGCTCCAGGAGACGTGGAATGGCGGATAAACCCCTGCTGGAGAGCTTCGTTGATATAAGCGTCCATCGCCTGGGTCTCTGCCGGAGAGAGCGAGAACAGCCGACCCCGAGGCGGGGTGGTTCCTGGCTGGAGCCTGATCTCCAGATTGTAGGGTCGATGAGGAGGCAGCCTGGTGGTAGGCTCCTTTGCAAAAACCCGAGCCAGATCGTGGTATTGGGGTGGAAGGAGGGTTAAATCCACGTCCTTGGGCGGTGTCACCCTAGGCTGTGATCCTGGAGACAGACGGTGAAGGCGACAGTTACCACCCCACGCCATGATTTTGCTGGTTGACCAGGAGATGTGAGGGTCGTGGAGGCGGAACCAGGAATGACACAGAATGAGAGGAGTCGTGGGGGCGTGAATGACCAGGAAATGAAGGGTCTCCACTTGTTCCTCGATGGACATCCGGAGGTTCTGGGTTCTGTGCGTGATAGGATATGGCATGAGAGGGCGACCGTCCACTGAAGTGACGGGAACGGGGTGGTCGAGGAGAGTGAGTGGAATCTTGAGCCTGTTGACCAACCCCTGGTCGATAAAGCTTTCTGCAGCTCCGGTGTCGAGGAGAGCCACCAGGGGGACCGGTCCTTGGTTCAACTGGAAGGAGACTGGGAGGGTGGTGTGATGAGGAGCTGCATGAATGGAAACTCCGGGTGAGACCGCTCCTACACCGACCCGGAGGAACCGTTTCCCGGGCGTATGGGGCATGTTGCCCAGGGATGGCCCAGATCCCCACAATAGGCGCATCGTCCCTCCCGAAAACGTCGCGCCCGTTCCTCGGGGGGAAAATGACCCAGTTGCATGGGTTCCTCCATGGGTTGGTTCTCCTGATGGCGGAGGAACATTCTGGGTTGTATGGGGACCGCCCTCCCTCCTGGTCTGGTGAGAAGGCAGCGATCCAGCTGGAGAGCCAAGTGCACAGCCTGGTTCAGGGAGGTCGGGGCCTCGTGTCCGATCATGCCCTCGCGGATGCGGGGTGACAATCCCTCCAGGTACACAGCCTTCACCACGGCATCACCCCAGGTCAGACGGGCAGCGGTGGTCCGGAAGCGTGACGTATACTCGGCCACGGTCTGAGAGCCCTGCCGAAGCTGGAGCAGGTGTGTCTCATCTGCAACCTCGCTCGTTCCTTCACGAAGATTTCATAATCGTTGCACACGGGAGACTTCTGGTTGTACAGAGCAGCCGCCCATTCACCGGCTCGCCCTGTCAGCAGGGAGGTTAACAGGGCAACGCGAGAGCAGGAAGTCGGGTAGCGTGCCGGCTGACACTCGAAAGTCATTGACAGGACGGCCAACATGACCTCCGGGGATCCTTTAATCCCATCCCATTTGTCGGGGAGACTTAGACACGGCTCCACAATGTTAGGAGGGGCAGATGGACGACCAGTTCGGTGACAGAATCTAGTTTGGATGCTTGGCGATCTGTAACAGCACGAAGCTGGTTGTTCTCGATTCGAAGTTGGGCGTTTTCCGCCTCCTGGCGTTCTACGCGGCTGAGCAGCTGTGCAACGTCTGCTCGCAGCTGCGCGATCTCCGCTGGGTCTACTCGGGACTCAGTCATCCTGTCAGAAGCGATCGGCTGAGCTGGAGTGTGGCTTTGAGACCCAGGCGCGGAGAGAGTGGTGTCTGGTAGTGAGTGATTACAGCGTGGGAAGTTCTCTTCCCGGATGGTTTTCAGAGTTGGCAGATTAGGCTTAGTTGTCTTAGAATGGGTTGGCGTCTATCATGAGATGATGACTGAGTGCCGGCTCAGCTGTGACAGGTCCTTAAATAGGCTCAGCGGGAAGACGTCACCGGGTAGCATCGGTGACAGGGATGCTGGGAAATGGAGTGCAGTGCCAGCCAGGCCTGCAGAGGAGGTTAAGAGGAGGAGTTCATGACATTTTGCACTTTTAATATGTTTAGTTTGCTACCTCAGCCTGCTTCCTAAGACTGTTCAATAATTTCCCATAAAAAATGTTCAAATAATGTTTTCCTCATGTTATTGCGAATTTACTGTAGGGTAAAAACTGCAGCTGGGTATGAGTGTGGACTGAACGGGTGCCAACTATTGGAAAATTATTTCATATACATATATATATATATATATATATATATATATATATATATATATACAGACTAGTTCATTTTAAAATGTATGAACTGAACTTTGAACTAGTTTGTTTTTTAAACGAACTTTCCCAACACTGGATATAGATATAGATAAAGATATATTTAATGAGGTTTTTCAATCAGGTTCTAAGTCCTGTCACAGTACTGAGACTAAAGGTTTTTAATGACATCTTTCTGGTTACAGATTCTGGTGAAACCAGGTTTCTATTGCTGTTAGACCTGACTGCAGCTTTTTATAAGGTTGACCACTCAATTTTGATGTCATGTCAAGTCATGTTCGCTTAAGAGGCAATGTCCTGAGCTGGTTCAGATCATATTTGTTGGATAGGTCCATGTCTCTCAGTGTTGGCAAACCCTTTTGTTACACAGAGGTTCCTCTTAAATGTGGTGTACCCCAGGGCTCAGTTCTTGGCCCTCTACTTTTGTCTTTATATCTGATTTCTTTGGGTGCTCTTTTTCGAACATAAGTCCTGTCTTTTAACTTCTACGTTGTTGGATAATTAATCAATTTATTTTGATCTGGGACATGGCTTATATCATATCTTCCTTATTTATCTGTACACAAAGTATGCTGGAGTGTTCGTTCTTGCACAGACACAGCAACACCCATGATTTTCACATCTTGCTTATTTAGGATAAGATTCGTTACACACACGGATCTTGACACATTTCCATGTACTGATCCAATGAAAATATACAATGTCACCAAATGGTCAGGGCCAAGCTAAAGATAAAAACATCTCGAAGCATTTGAGGCACTTTTGACTGATGACCATGAGGGGTGGCTTCAAGGGGTCACTTTGTCTTGTTTGTACCATTTTCTATGCTTTCTCTATAAAAACCAATTTAAAACCAACCTACTGAATAATGGTCAGTTTTGGAATTGTATCAAGAAATGAGTGTTACTGGTCTTCCTCCCCTGGAAGTAAAGAACCAGGAAATTAAGGTCCGCTAGCTGGAGGGGATCCAGAAAGGAAAGGAGCTTTCTACAGATCTTAAGAATAACAAATGGTGCAGAAACCCAGGACTTCATACATACATACGCTTTCCACACACCTTAACAATAAATGAGGATGGTTGTCACATTTATGCTCCATTTAAGGGGTGACGGGCATCCTACAGTGTCTCAAGAAGGTTAAAGGGACAGTAAGGAAGTTTGAAGTTTTTATGCTCGCGATCGCCACTCAGGCCTAACGCATAACTGCAGCTTCAAAAGTAAGCTTGTGCATGAGGTGTGCACGCTGTACATGCACACTCCTTAGCGAAAATAACAGCTGACAGAGTCCCGTGTGTGTGTGTATGTGGCCTGGAGGACAGAAGAACACAGCAAATTAATAAAAATAATGTGCCTCTGTCTCTGCAGCTGCACTTTCTCGTCGGCCGGCCGAATGTGCAGTGTGTGTGTGTGTGTGTGTGTGTGTGTGTGTGTGTGTGGCCGGGAGGACAGAGGACAGGAGAACACACAGCTAATTAATTAAATAATTTGGTTCTGTGCCTTTCTCTTCAGCACAGCCGACAAAGGTCCAGGGCCAGGAGGTAGCCATCGCAGCACAGAACCTTATTTACTTCGTTGACTGGGTGTAAAAATACCCAAATTCCATGTGATCAGGGAAAAAAAACTTTTTTTTTTTCGTGTCCTGAAAGTAGTCCACCACAACTTACTGAAACTTACTGAACGAAGGCGGAATAGTGAATCATAATCTCCGGCTGCAAGATGAGCAGATACGGAATGGAAAATGCTAGTTTGTGGTGATAACTTCATCACAGGTAAAGGTATACGAAAGGTTTTTTATGGTGTTTTATTGAACAGTTGTTTACAAATGCAGCTACAAAAACCGCAGGTAAACAGTTTGATACTATTTTCACATGTCCTCACCGCAAATAGTTTTGTGAGGGACCAAGTCAAACAAGTGAAGGAACACAGGGAATCTCCAAAAATCGAGGCTGTTTAATTTTCTTTTTTTTTATATATATATATTCACAAAATAGCTCGAGCTTATAAAAGAGGTCAAACAAACAAACAAACTGAAACTCAATAAACTGCTAACTTAACATGTTGACTGACTGAAACCACAACTGACCTAACAAACAAAGACACACAAGGGTATGTATACACACTGGCTGATCGGACCATATGAACAATAGGGATTACTAGGCAAACATGTACCAACTAAAACTAAAAACACAAATCAGTACAGTCAGATTGTTAATAAACAATAACACCCTAACCCATAAACCTAACTATTTAACTTCAAACTTAAATTAATTAACAAATGACAAAATATTAAACTAAAGGAAATCCTTCAGTCCCCTCTTCCTGGAACCATTGGTCTGGCCCCACCAGTTCTTCCTGTATTTATCTGACAGAACCCCTTCAACATTGGCCGTGTTCGAGATGAGCCAGTTCTGCGCAGATTAGATCAGCGGTGACCGGTGATCGGCGCTCGGCGCGTGCCGGTTGGTTTTGTATCCGACTTGACGCCGACTTGCTCTGACGTCATGCATACGTGGGCAACGATAACCTCGTGAGATCAAGGCAGCCGCAAATTTTGGAGCAAGGTGCTGCAGTTGCTCTCCACCGGCTGCAAAACCTAGGGGATGACGGGAAACGCCAGGCTCTCACCTGATCTAAGATCTCATTGGTTCACATTTTGATCCAAACATCCGGTGGTAAAACATGAAACGTTGGTTGGTCACATGTATTCTGTAAATCATGTTATGTTGATGATGGCAGCTATATAGGCCATGAAGAGAAATGTGTTTTGTGTTCTTTTGTCACGTTTCCTATGAGCACACTAAACCTGCAGCTGATAACCTTTACTTATTATTACAGTCATGTCTTCATATGCACATGTCTACAATATATTATTTCCACAAGCATGTGAGGATGTGTTTTGGTTGCTAACAGGCACCAGAATAAACATAAAACATTAAGCAAGTATGAACTCTAACGCGATATCTTCATCCATCGTCACCCGTGAGCTACACATGTTGGGAAATCTGTCCGACTTAAACGCCGGCTTTCAGCCACTCCCCCCGCTGCATCCGTCTGCTCTCGTCTGTTTTCCAGGCGAGGCGTGTGGTTCTTTTTCCTTATCAAAAACAAGAAAGAGACAGGTTTTGTCCAAACTCAGCGCGGGGCATTTATTTACACAACTCATCCATACATCACCAACACTTCACAGGGGACAGCGTCCAGCTTCGATCTAGCACCTCGGCTGGAGATCCTTCCGCAAAAGCCCACGTTCTCCTACACCACGCAGCATCATATACTCTTCAACCCCCACCTCTGAGAAATGATGGGGTGCTACTTCCACATCCTAATATGGTCAAAAGTAGTTGAGACTTACATAAGCTGGACAGATCAACATGTTTTGGAGCATGTACTCAGCAGCTGGGCTGCCTGATAAACGGCTGGTATTGATAAGCAACATGTCAACATGCACGTACACAAAACACTGCTTTTAGCTCCTACAGGCGCTGCTCAACTCGAACAAGGCCACTGTTTGCCTGTCCCATCTCAGGAAGCAGAAAGTGGAGAACCTCTCGGCACCAGTAAGAGAAAACACAAATTAACTTAAACAGAACAAATGACAGGCATAAAATACAGCAGTTAACTAAATGGGCGCGCTTACAATTAGAACTATTGCATTTCAGCCATCTAAACAATAAATCCTAAGAAATATAAACGTACAAACTGAAATCATGAAAAAGATAAAGAGTACTAACATTTACTGTTGAGTGGACATGGGTGTGGCCATCACCCCCCCCCCCCCCCCCCCCATTTCATACTATTTCATTTCTAGTCAAGCCCTTGTGTTTGGTTTGAAGTTTTAATTTTCTTCAACGTTCTGCCTCAGCAGAGCTAAAACTCAGTTTAATCGCCCTCCTGGGCTTTGCCTGCATTTGCTTCCCTCACCATTATCTCACACAGTTTTCTTGACATTCTGCATTTAAGAGAAGATTATTTAAAAAGCCATTCTGTTTAGTTCCTCGCTTTAGTCTCTGTAAATGTTCTGAACGTTTCCACTTTCAGCTTCCTTCCAACTTGCCATACCTGCAAATTAAGTATTCTGCTCTGGTCATCATTTATTCATAACACTAGAGAGTTGGGCAAGCATCTTTCCTGGAGCATCCCTGAATGCAAAAACCAGCAAAATTCATAAACTATTTTCAGCTCTGGCAATATTCGAGCTTGTGTCCCATCCTGAAGCAACTGCTACTCCTCCCACCTTACTGGTGGTGAGCTGAAATATAAACTCTGGAGGAAGACCGCATAAATGGATAAAGGTAGGAGTTTTATTAGTTTAAAAACCTCATCGTGATGGTGATGGAGTGATGTGCTCATGTAACAGATTTGACTTACTTGAATCTGTTCCTAAACATGATTATCCAGAGGATCTGGGAAGTGAATAAGGTGTGAGCTCTCGGTTGCTTTGATCAACCACTACAGGCTCAGAGTTCTGCCTCAGAGCCGACAGCTGACAATTCTAACCAAACTCTCAAGCGTTAGGATTCAGATGCCTTTGATATGCTTATGACTGCAGCATAAAGTTTTACACCCATGTGAAAATAACCCTCCCCCCCTCCCCACAGATGTATCTTTCTTACTTATTCCGTCAAACTGAAAGCAAGAGGCAGTTTTGGCTTGCTTTTAGCACCCCCTAGTGTACGTTTAGTATAAGCAAAGTAAAACTTACCTTCTTGCAGTGTGTTTGTCTTTTTAACACTTTAATCTAACAGCTGAAATGTCTCCTCAGTCTTCATTTGTATCTACAGGAGTGATTCATCACTAAATCAAACAAATCAGCTCTGTTTGTGATCTAAAACATGCAGGAAACATGCTGGAAGCAGACTGCAGTGCCAGGCATGTCAGCTAATTATTATTTTTTCTAAATCCAACATAACGGACTGGCACTCTGAAGTTGCAAGTGCTGTAATCTCACCACGGACAACGGTGGGGGTCTGAGTGACGTTTCGTTAACCCTGTAAAGGGTCATTGTAGCATATACTGGCTCAAGAAAAGGATTTAAAAATATGAAAAAGTTCCACACTATCCCTTTAAATAAACCAACAACAGCCTTCCCCGTCGTGAGTTGAGATGGGTGAGTCCATGAATGTTAAATAAGTGTGACGTAGATCTGTGAGGCTTTTCAAATCCTAGAGTTTCACCATCTATTTTCTATCAGAAGCTAATGCAGGAGATAGGTGTAGGAGACTATTTTCATGTTCAAAAGGTTTTAAATAAAAAAATAGGTTCCACACCTTTAAATGTGAGACGGGCCTTTGTCTTCTAGGTCCATGGAGGTTTCGGTCTTGGATTTCTTCCATAGATTCATTTTTTATTCGTTTTTTTTTTTTTGTTACAGTTGAATGCTGACGTTTAACTTTAAAGCTAACCACGAGGCCTGCAGTTCTTTACATAAAGTTATTTGGTTGGATTGGTTTAGAATGTGATGTATTGCCTTTTGAGATCTTTTAGCCTTCTTTAAGTTAAACAATGCATTAAAAAATAAGACATGTGTGTGACTGGTGATTCTGAAACCAGCTTTCCAACTAATCACAATTAACTCATCATTCAACAAAAGCGGAAGATTATCTTCTAATAGAGACATTTTGGTTTTGATAGTTTATCATGGAAAAACAAATGTAAAACATGTTGTATTTTCTTTAGTTGAGCTGTGTTATGGAAAAACTTATGTTTATTAATTCTTGATCATGGACTCAGTCAACTGAATGTAAATATATAGCTCTATGCCACACACACACACACACACACACACACACACACACACACACACACACACACACACACACACACACACACACACACACACACACACACACACACACACACACACACACACACACACACACACACACACACACACACACACACACACACACACTCTATAAATAAGCTCTGTGACCGGATGTTTGGGGCATTTTGCCTCGTGCATCTTGCCACAGTTATAACTGTTTGACTTGTTGTTCATTGTCTCCCTTTTCTCTCCGACTACAGGAAATGGGTTATTGATAAACATATTGATAAAATCATTTACAATCTGAAACATTCAAATGACAAAAAAAAGTAACTGACTCATCCACAAGACTTAATTAACCAGTTCGGCAATAACTTCATTCTCAACACGAGATGATTTCATGGATGCTTGGCATTTAATCGGCTTTGTGAGGATATTGTCAAGCCCAGTGAAGTAGGAGGAACATATTATGATATGTTATTAATGTGACCAGGGACTATTTCCCTCTACATACTGGTATCTGTTCCCAACACACACACAGCAGCTTGTCCTTATGAACACTGTTTGAACCGAGTGCAGCGTGAGAGACTGAGGTGGAGATAGAAGTGGGAATGGATTCGCACATTTACAGATGTCTGAATATGAAGATTTATAATTCGGTCTAGGCTACATCATCTCTCAGAGAGAGTGTTTTCTCAGAAATAAAATTTTCTGCTTCAGTGAACTGTTCATTAAGCCAAAAAAAGAGCAAAAAAGTCCATTTTTCTCTGGATAAAGAAATTACTTGCAAGTACCTGCATTTGTGCAGCACTCCTGAATCGCTTGATTATTAAAAAAACAAAACAAAAACTTTGAGTTATTCCAGTCTAATGTTCACCAGAACGTTCGGTTGCAGAACTTTCAATCATTAATTTTGCATTAGTATCTCCACCTCCTTTGCATTGTTTACATTTTTGACACAGTCTGTGAACTCAACTGCGTCCATTCCTCAAAGTCCCAAACTTAACCTCCTCGTGGCAACGCAGCAGCGGGCTCTCTGTTATCTGCTCCAGTTCTGTCCAACTTTTGAGGGGGAAGCCCTGGTGTTCTGCAGCTAAAAGCCTCAGCATGTGATGAATAATGGATACAGATTCCCCATCCAGTCAAGTTCAAAGGCGTTCTGCTAGTCCATGCATGAAGCAACAACACACACACAGAAAACTCTATGCGAATGGTCCTGAGCTCCAAGGGCCTGGACTGAGCTCACTGAGACATGCTAACACCCCCGAGGCGAGGGTGACAACAGCGAGGATGATTTGCTGCAATAACTGCAAAGGGTCGAGAATTTTCTGAGCTCAGACACCAGAATGCCGAGCACGCCTGAGCATAAATATTTACATCATAAACAACCCCTCAGAAGGTGCAAGGAGCAGGAGTCGTCGCAACGGAAGACTGGACATTTCGTTGATGCTGAGCAATGCTAATCACCTCTGAGGCGTTGCAGGACTGAAGGCACAGGAAGAGGGTGTCAGAGGAAATCACCACATAGGCCAATTCCGTTCTATACCCGCTGCAGTAACGCATGCCCTCAGGAGGAAAATAGTCCACGACTGAAAGCACTACTGACGCTTTGCTAGTGAGTGTTTTATGTGTGTCTGTGGCTACTTGATTGTGTGCAGCCATTTAGGCCTTTTCCTGATTAGACTGAGAACAAAAGAACAAGTTATCAGTAAAGGAAGCAGCACTCTGCTTGTTAGCAAACCAAAAGAAAACTGTTTCCCCCGCTAACAGCAGCAGCTCAGGGAGAATAAAATGGTCCTAGCTTTTCTAAAAAGGTTCTGAATATGTTTGAGCTGCTCTTTCTTTCTTTCCCGCTTCTGCTCTCTCTTCTGCATTTGCAACTTCCTCACTGTGCTTTTCTTTAATGCCTGTCTCAAATTAACAACGTTTTTCTGTTTACAGAAAGCTTTTGCACATTTTCATGGTGTTAAGGGATTTTACGGCAATCAAACAATCATTTTACATAATTTCTCAGCAGTGAGGATGAAAAAGAAACAGACCCACAACTTCCAGAAGGAACAAAACAGATAAGTGTACTATTTCTCAGAATAAGTGAATATCATAGAAGTGAAACAAGAGTTGATATTAGCTTAAAAAACATTAAGAGTCTTAGTTTGTGGTCAGACAGCAACGCGAGTTGGAAACCTAATTTGGCAAAAAACCAACGTAGATCCTGACAAGAAGGCATGGATTAAACAAGATCTATAGTTATTTGGAAATAATCATTAAAAATTTAAGTTTTAAACAGTTTGAAGATTATTATTTTGATCACGTGACAAATTATCCCTGTTACAGTTAAAGTCATAAAACTGTCTGGAGCCATAAAATGTGAGAAAATGTGTATATTTTATTGTAAAAGCTAGCTGAATTAGTGTGTATAACACCAATTTTGACAAGTATTACAAAGGGCTGGGTCACATGCAAGTGTGCTAATTCAACTGTGGCAATTTAGTCACACGTTGTTTGAATAGAATATACTTTATTGATCCCAGAGTGGAGAAATTCATTTGTTTTTTATTTACTCAAATTGAATTTACAATTCCAGCTTGATGGGCCCCCGAATCTATTTTTAATAAACTCTGTGTGCTCACTAGGCCCTTTGGAGACTCTTTATTGGTTTTTCTTTCACAAAAACACAGACAGAAGTGAAGAATGATAGCCAAATTATGCAAAAAACATGAAAACAAAATTTCAAAACTGAATAATAAAGACTCCAGCCCATGTGAGCTTTGGGGATTCAAAGTCTTAAACAATGAACAGATATAATCAGAAATAATCAGAATTTAAAAAAATGTGTACAAATAGTCTGTTTTACAAGTTCCATTTTATGCAAACCTTAGAGGGGAAATCAAAGTTTTACAAAATGGCTTTAGGTCATTTTTCTGTGAATTTTTGGATTTCTGCTCATTTAAATAATCAACTATTCCCTGTGGCGATCTCAGACAAGGTGATTAAATGCTCATCATTTAACCTGCAGCTGTTTGGAATTAATGTTGCAAACCAAAAATCAATTTAAAGCAGCAGAAACTCAGATTTGTCAGGCAAACTTTGCCTTAATGGTCCCTATTTCAGAAAACCGTCACGCTGCGGGGTCGTTGTTAGACCTAAGTGCAGGTGATGACCAGGCAGGCAGGTAAGTTTAATAACTAAATAAATAGCGGGATGTAATTAGGACATGGACTAATGGGGATACAACTGGTTACAGGAGGTTCTGACATGTGGTGCATGGAACTTTGACTAAATATGACATAAAGTAAACAAAAACATTGTCAGTCTAAGCGCCCACGTAACACTAAAGCTCTATCATGACTCATAACGTCAAAACTCCCACACAATCCAGTTGTTGATCCCAGTAAACCCACTCATGTCTGAAAAGGATCAGTTTCAGTGTTAAGGCTCCATCCTAAATAAACCCCAATTAACATTAGTCCTTAACCTTCATTATTTCTGCTAATTATCAACATTTCCGGCCAAGTTCATTAAAAACCTGTGAAGTCAGGGTGATGTTATCTGGTAACTGAAGAGTGGTCGGTGTCAGAAAGAGGAAATGAAGATACTGACCTCGTTAAAGGGAGCCACCTCCTCACAGTTCTCAGCCACGTGGCTGTAGAAGGGCAAACCTGAGAGAGGCAGAAAGATTTGGTTATTAAAAGGCAGCAGAGTCCGAAATAGCACCAGTCTGTAATAAATTAAAGGTTCAAATATTCAATTTTATGTTTTAGTCACAGTTTTTTTTTCAGAGTTTAATTAAAAGGTCGGCATTAGATATTTTGCAATCAAAACAGACAAAAACCGCCTCTTGGAGATGTAATCTCCAGCTTTTGCTGGAGCGGTTCGCAGTTGAGAGTGAAACAGCTGGGTCCCTTAATCTGAGACCATGTTCTCGAGCAGGACAGAGGTGCCTTCTGGGTCAGGGATGAGGTCCTGCCCAAAGTTGTCACGATTTGTGGGATGGTTAGGACCCAAAATGCAGAAACCAGGATGACACGAGGCAGAAGTAGATGTAAAGAAAAAAATCCTTTTATTTGTAGGATGATTCTAAATAAAAACATAAATCAAGAAGGGCAGGAAGCCAAAGTCCAAAAACCCAGGGACTGATCAGGAGATGAAAAAGTACAAAAACAGGAGCTCAAAAACTGAGCACGGACACGGGCAAAACTCTGGGGAGGACAGACCAACGTAAACACAAAACAACACTGACAACAACAATGAACCGACAAGACACAGAGACAAGACAGGGCTTAAATACACTGGGGCATAATGGGAGGCCGATGAGGTGCAGGTGTGTGGGGGGAGGACCAGGTGAAAGCAATACTTAATCAGGGAAGAAACTAACATGACCTAAGAGTGAACCTAAAAACAGAAAAGCAACCATATAACTAAAATACTAAAGGTAAGGAGAACTACAAAAACCGGTGGGACAAAACATATTAAAGAGACTGATAAAAATGAAAAGCTGAAACTATAAACACTGCAGAGGGATGACTGAAGAAGACTAAAGGAAGACAGGAGACACAGAAATGAGATGCAGACAAAGGACACATGAGGGCGCTATGAAACACAAAAGGAGAACCTGGAGTGGGAGCTGGAGGGGCTGGGGAACAAAGGGACACCGAACATGACACAAGTGGGGGAGCTTAAGTATCTCAGAGTCTTGTTCACGAGTGAGGGAAAGCTGGAGCTTTAGATTGGTGCTGCGTCTGCAGTGATGCGGGCGTTGTACTGATCTGCCGTGGTGAAGAGACAGCTGAGCTGGAAGGTGAGCTGATGCCTATCTCCAGCGGTCAATGGGCAATCAGGCGGGATAGCAAAAAACAGAATCATATTATTTGCCAGACAAATACAAACATGTGACTCTTGTGTAATCTCTATTTTAATGGAGCATTAATCTGCTGTCGGAGTGTTTCTCCGTGCAGAAACCCGACTCCCTCATCACCTGGTGGTTTTGTGGTTCTCATGAACGCTCCTCATCTGCTTTGTTGTGCTTGTTTGCTTTATAACACAGGCTTTATGAACACGTCAGCCACACAGATCTGCACATTTACAAAGCCTCTGTCACCTTGGGTTTAGTAATATCACTGAATAGAAACCTTAGATCCACCTCAGCTCTTAAAATATTATTATTATACACCAACTTTTACATTTTAAAAAAGAGCTGAAAAGTTTTGATTCCACATAATTCTTAAATCTCATCAGGTCAAAGGAGCATCTTTTTTTAATTCTAATTCTCTCTGCAAGCATTCCCACCTCTCCTTCACATTGATCTATAATCTTCCAAAAACCCACGTCCCTTTGAAGCAACATTTAACAAAGTAAAGACTGCTTCAGAGGCAAAGTGGGAGAGACAACACCACTCCTCCTACATTATTGAGAAGAGTGGCTTTGCACTGAAAGGAGTGTTTTCATCTGGGCTTAGCAAGATCAGACGAGGCTTACGTAAGGTGCTCAACAGCAAGCTGACAAAAACATTCAGCCAATCAGATTCCATTTGAGAATTTATCAAAAACAAGAAAAATACTTGAGCTGTTATTTTATTTTACCAAACGCTCCCTCCTTTTGTGACTGAATACTTTTATTTCATTGCATTAATTACACAAAATAAACCTAATAACTATGAGATTTTGCAGATTAAATAAAAAGAGTGGAAGCTGAAATAACTCCAAACATTAGGGTGCCAATATTGAATATTATAGACGTTGATTTAGCAGTGCTGGGAAAGAGGAGCTGGATTTAGACGGAATATCTCAAAACAAAATGACCTTATGTGTTATTTCATGTTTTTGCCTTTTTTATTCATTTTTCAGAATTGCACACTCACAGTTGTTTTGCAGACCAATGAGAATAGAGCACCGTGGGGCAACTCTTTAATAAAACAACGAGCAACAGATAACAGCAAAAATTCATCAAAGACTTGTCAGAAAATCTATTCATTTTTGATGTTTGTGACTTCAGGGCAGCCTTGGTTCATTTAATATCTCCGCTTAAGAAAATTAGACTGACAGGAGCAGAAACGCCATATGAACATTTTTTTTATCTTCAGTGAAATGACAGCGTTTTTACCCTCTAATAAGTGATTACGCACCATGTCCTTCAAAAGCTTTCTTCATGCCACTGAAAACATGATATTCAAAAGGAAAAGTGAGTAAACCCCTGTAAATTAAAGCTGTTCAACTTAAATTTAATTAAAAAAATAATAATAAAACATGGTAACATAATAACTTGGGCTAAAATGACATTGTGCATGGTGGAAAAAGTATTTTAATCTTTAAGTTTTGAGATGTTTTTACAAATGCAGCTCAGAGGACAGGAAGTTTCTAAGAGGGTTAAGTATTGAGTCTCTAAATAAAGGGATACTTTGCAACTTTTTCAAAATTTTAAATCATTTTCTGGAGCCAGTATGTGCTAAAATGACCCTTTACAGGGTTAATGAATTGTCACTCAGACTCCCATCACCCTCTGTTGCCAGAATGCCGCATTTGCAACTTCAGAGTTGCCAATTCGGTCCCTGTTGGGCTTAGTAAAGTGGAGCTGGCATGTGCTGGTGCTGCAGTCTGCTTCCAGCACGATTCTATGTTTAAGATCTTGAACACAGCAGATTTGTTTATTTCAGGGGCGCAGATTTGGCATGGACAGAGGTGACGTGTCAATATCTAGCGATGACCAAATAGTCCCCACCAATAATTTGACCACCAATGTTAAAAACCAACAAGCCAGTCAATATCTCATTACCCTAGAGGTGTGGAAAAAGTTAACGCACCTACCTCTGTAACGGATATGACCACTATGAGATGTAGATTTATAAGTCCCCATCAATGTCAAGAGCAAATTTACACCAATGGTTTATTTAGTGATGAATCACTCCTGTAGACACTAAGGAAGGCTGGGGAGACATTTCAGTGAACGGGAAGAAGTTTTATTTTTTGTTCTACTAAATGGACACTAGAGGGTGCCAAAAGCAAGCCCAAACTGCCCAGTCTCCCTTTAATCTAATGGGCCATTCCCATCTGTACCGGGTCGGCCCGGGCCGGGTAGCCCCAGTCGGCCCCAGCCTGGCCCGGTTGATTCCACACATACTTGTCTTAAGCCCCTGTGGGCTGATTCTACCCACCAATCAGAGGCTTGCTCTAATGGAAGGTGTGAATTTGCTGTCAGCAGTGGGTGTGTTGGCCCTGGTCGGCCTGAAGCAGACCCCCTCGAGAAGAGGGCTGAGAATGAGACTTGGTTGGCCCGGAAAAATACCAGGCCACCCAGATATGTAAACAACCTACGCTACCCGGCCAGGACCGACCCGGTACGGATGGGAATGGCCCATAACATGCACGTTCTTGGTTTGTGAGAGGAAGATGGAGCATCTGGAGAAAACCCATCTGCACGAGGAGAACATGCAAACCTATGGTAGAAAGGCAGCAGGCCATAATAGTACCTGCAACCAACTGTGTCACTGTGCTGCCCATAAGCATGGGCAGCTAAAGCAATCCCGGTTGCACACATTAGATAAACACTGCTGTGTGTGTTCAGCTTTGTTTTTCTCCTCGTGAGAAAACCTGAGCAGGGGCCTGATATTTGCCAACAATCCCTGTGAAACTCTACGGCGCTGCAAAGAAACATTTTGGCTGAAGACTTCTGAATTAAAGCAGCTTTAATCCTTCTGTGGTTGGGCAGCTTCCCATCATCCAAAGAAAATTTACTCCTCAAGTTTTAAAGTGCTAAAGTTTTATGTCTTTTGAAGCCTAAACTGTAGTAAATCTCCATCAGGAGGCATCAAAAAAATAAAACACTCTGACAAAAACCCTTAACCCGACGCATTTACTGTGGATCAACCTCTAGGGAGTCATTTGCATCACTTTGTGAAATATGGCTCAGCTGGAGACAGCGCCCATTTATGGTTATTGCTGTCTAAGGACGGTTGACGAGCTGGAAAGTCCAACATTTAATCTGTGGTTGTATTTAACGAAGATGCAGAAAGTGTTTGTGTTGACTTCAGGCTTACAACTGTTGAGTTTCTTTGTCACTCCTGTTGCTGAAGGTTGGCATGAAGTAACTCGGGCTAACAAGAACAGAAGCTTCCTGTTTCATGTCTTCCTCCTCCAGACAGGAAGTTTGTTAGAGCTGAAAGCATTCAGGAAATTCTTCTAAGTGGTTGAAGAGAAAAATGTGAGTCAAAATCCCACAACGGAGGAAAACACGCACGGTACAAAAATTAGGGATTGTCCCGATCCGATCGCATGGTCGGAAATCGGCCCGATCACGTGGTTTCAGATTGATCGGGACTAGGGCTTTACTTCCCGATCCGGACTCGGATACTGGGTTCAAGTTACAGGAGAGCAACTTGGTTCTCCTTAAAGGTTGTCAGGCTCTCCTGATGCCGTTAACTTACACACCCAGAAGGAGCACAAAGACATCCAGTTTCTACCTTTATTATATTATTTATATGGACTCAGCGTAGCGGGGATTCTTTTGAGCAGAGCAGCAGGCAGACCGCTGATTATTCATGAACTCCAGCTGCATTCTGCACACGGCCACAGTAACATTTTCTAAGTTTCTAAGGGGCGTCACCAAAAAATATATAATTAACACACAGTCATTCATGTCCGTTCATTTTCTCTCTAGTAAGTTCTGTCTGTATTTGAGCATGACGTGTGGACGCGCTCGCGCTGCAGCGCTCGTCACTGGTGCAGCCGGGCAGCGCAGCGCACACTCCGCCTTTTTTGCGGTCAGTAGATCAATTTGATCTGCTAGTTAAAAAGTTACTTGTGAGGTGAAAAAGAAGGAGGCAGGCAGGAGTTTTTCTGGAGGACCGGGAGATGCAGGAAGATCAGAGACAGACAGGACAGGAAGAACAGAGACAGACAGGACAGGAAAACAGGAAAATAAAAACCAAGTAAACAAAACAACGTTCTTAAAAAAATAAAATAGGTAGCTTTATCCCACTACACGTTTGTACCTGTATGAAGCAATAACTTATCAGCATGTACAAGTGCTGGCCAGTAAATTAGAATATCATCAAAAGGTTGAAAATATTTCAGTAATTCCATTCAAAACGTGAAACTTGTACATTATATTCATGCAATGCACACAGACCAATGTATTTCCGATGTTTATTACGTTTAATTTTGATATTTATAGGTGACAACCAATGAAAACATCAAATCTGGTATCTCAGAAAATTAGAATATTCTAAAGGCCAATGAAAAAATGTTTGTTTCTCTAATGTTGGCCAACTGAAAAGAATGAACATGAAAAGAATGTGCATGTATAGCACTCAATACTTAGTCGGGGCTCCTTTTGCCTCAATAACTGCAGTAATGCGGCGTGGCATGGACTCGATCAGTCTGTGGCACTGCTCAGGTGTTATGAGAGCCCAGGTTGCTCTGATAGTCGTCTTCAGCTCCTCTGCATTGTTGGGTCTAGCGTATTGCATCCTCCGCTTCACAATACCCCATAGATTTTCTATGGGGTTAAGGTCAGGCGAGTTTGCTGGCCAATCAAGGACAGGGATACCATGGTCCTTGAACCAGGTGCTGGTGGTTTTGGCACTGTGTGCAGGTGCCAAGTCCTGTTGAAAGGTGAAGTCTGCATCCCCATAAAGTTGGTCAGCAGCAGGAAGCATGAAGTGCTCTAAAACTTCCTGGTAGACGGCTGCATTGACCCTGGACCTCAGGAAACAGAGTGGGCCAACACCGGCAGATGACATGGCACCCCACACCATCACTGACGGTGGAAACTTTACACTGGACCTCATGCAACGTGGATTCTGTGCTTCTCCGCTCTTCCTCCAGACTCTGGGTCCTTGATTTCCAAAGGAAATGCAGAACTTGCTTTCATCAGAAAACATAACTTTGGACCACTCAGCATCAGTCCAGTCCTTTTTGTCCTTGGCCCAGGCGAGACGCTTCTTGCGCTGTTTCTTGTTCAAGAGTGGCTTGACACACGGAATGCGACACCTGAATCCCATGTCTTTCATGAGTCTCCTCGTGGTGGTTCTTGAAGCGCTGACTCCAGCTGCAGTCCACTCTTTGTGGATCTCCCCCACATTTTTGAATGGGTTTGTCGTCACAATTCTCTGCAGGGTGCGGTTATCCCTAGAGCTTGTACACTTTTTTCTACCACATTTTTTCCGTCCCTTCGCCTGTCTGTTAATGTGCTTGGACACAGAGCTCTGCGAACAGCCAGCTTCTTTAGCAATCACCTTTTGTGTCTTGCCCTCCTTGTGCAAGGTGTCAATGATTGTCTTTTGGACAGCTGTTAAGTCAGAAGTCTTCCCCATGATTGTGGTGCCTTCAAAACAAGACTGAGGGACCTTTTAAAGGCCTTTGCAGGTGTTTTGAGTAAATCAGCTGATTAGAGTGGCAGCAGGTGTCTTCTATATTCAGCCTTTTCAGAATATTCTAATTTTTTGAGATACCAAATTTGGAGTTTTCATTAGTTGTCACTTATGAATATCAAATTTAAATGTAATGAACATTGGAAATACATTGGTCTGTGTGCATTGCATGAATATAATGTACAAGTTTCACGTTTTGAATGGAATTACTGAAATATTTTCAACCTTTTGATGATATTCTAATTTACTGGCCAGCACTTGTAGTTGATACAATTGAGATCATCTTCAAAGCCGTCCCATGTCCAGGGACGCATCTAAGCATTTTGGGGGCCGAGGCAAATACCCTGCCAGGTATTTTAAGTTGAAGTGCCATCTGTTTTTATATTAGACTTTTATATTTGCATTAAAGTCCAAAAGTTGAGAATTTATGTTATTCATTACTTGATTGTTCAATCTACCTCAGAGAAGTGATCGGTTGTTAAAAATTAAAATAAAAGGTAATTAAATAAAAAATAAGGAACATTCAGCAACTGTTTCTTCCTTTTCTTATTTATTTTATGTATCAAAAGTATGGGATCGGGACTCGGTATCGGCAGATTCTCAAAACCAAATGACTCGGACTCGAGGGCAAAAAAAAAAAACCTGATCGGGACATCCCTAACAAAAATGTTATTAAATCAGAAATCATGACCAAATACTCACACTTTAACAAGTATGTTTCATATACACAGTGAGGCAGGAATATTTGGCATTTCAGGAAGTTGTCCCACTTAAAAATATGAGAGAGGTTTGTCATTTTTAGCATAGGTGCACTTCAACTGTGAGAGACAGAAAGTAAAAAATTTCCAGGACTAAGGAAATTAGGGACAAGATTGAACACCTACACAAGACTGGAATGAGCCAGTATATAACAGGTGAGCAGCTTGGTGAGAAGAGATCACTGCTGCATTCATCAGAAAATGAACAAGATCACGGACTAGCTCCCTCGACCTGAGGCTTCATGCAAGATCTCACACTGTTGAGTACAAAGGATCTTCAGAATGGTGAGGAAACAGCCAGGTCATGGATTAGGATCCTTTGGTTTTAAAGCTGTTAGAGTGAATCTGCAGAGCAAGCTAGGTTTTGAACACAAACACAGGCACGGAACACTCACCCCTCCCTCGGGTATCTTCCCGGAGCTGCTTCTGCAGAAATCAGAACCCCACATTGCCACAGTAAACGAGAATGTGCTAAACACCTGTCATCATTTTGTCCAAACTTCTTTTGTTGTCCGTGACTCCAAATGGTGCTTTCGTTTTCAGACTCTGGTAGTTTGTCCTAAAGTGTAAGTGGTAGCAGCCGGCTGTTTCTTCTTCTCTGATATTGAGTGGAGAACCTCTCTCACCAGTGGTGTTCTGTTACTAAATACACGAGTGTGTAATGAGTGGAGGACCCAGGGAAGTGTGGAAGTGCAGCGGTTTGGCGAGACCGACAAGCGGATGGTCCAGTAGTTGCTTTTGGTCGGAAACATGTTATTGGTGGAGGTTTTTAGACAAATGCGAGAGAACCACTTTACATCTCCACAACACATTTATAGAAATATTATGATAGAACATTGTCAAGATGCATGAAAATACCTTTTTTTAAGCTCATTTGTTTTCCAAATTTGTCATTGCAGCTTTAAGTGGGACAACTTGCATAAGTGGCTGCCAAATATTTTTTTGCTCCACTATTTTAAATTTCTGCACATAAATCAAACAAACATATCAAAGTTAAATTGTGTACAAAATTTCCAAACACCAGTTCAGCTTTCATTTAAACAATAAATGATGTTTACCTGAGCTCCAAAGCTCCAAAGGGGTCAGGTCTTGTCACCTGTTTAACTAAAATCCCATGATTGTCTATATTTGTTGTTGTTTCTTTGCAAATTTTATCCACATTGAACAACAAATAGCTACTAAATTCACATCAAACTAAAGATAGCTGATTTCTACACTTTGATTTTGCTTGTGCATAAAAACACAAAATCACAAATAACAGAAATATGGTTTTATGCTTCTGTTTATTTATTTGGCAGACACTTTTATCCAAAGCAACTTACAATTTATAACCTATAGGGCATGTTGTGATCTGTGGGGGAATCCAGAGTACCCGGAGGAAACCCACGCATGCATGGGGAGAACACGCAACTCCACGCAGAAAGGACGCAGCCGAGTTTCGAACCTGCAACCTTCGTGCTGCGAGGCAACAGTGCTAACAACTGCGCCACCATGCAGCCATGCTTATCCTTCCACTGTCACGATCTGCCCCTGCCTTCCTGACTGTGTCTCTCTCCTGCCTGATTAGCCCTTATTGTTCTCACCTGCCCCTCGTTAACCTGCCCATGTGTTCCTGATTCCCCTGTGTATTTATACCTCCCTCCTTGTACCAGTCTTCGTCGGATCATTGTATGTGCATGTGCTTGTTTGTCCTGTCGCTCCCGTTCCACCATTAAAACCATTTTTATTTTTCATCCGTGCCTGCTCTCCTGCCTCCTGAACTCTCCACCACACATGGCCCGTCATCTCCACACCCGCAACATGACATCCACACCCTAAACATTGTCATGCCTGAAATCATTTAACATAGATTTATTATTTTTATGATGCAGCTATCAAGATATATTAAATATTTTTTTATTATTTCTTCTTACATTTTCTGTCTTCATAGTTTTAATTGTATTATGTAATGCAAACTAAAGACTAAACAGACTAAATTTCAAACATACCCACATCTAACTTTAAATAACATCCTTAGATAGAAAACTAACTAATCTTCAAAGAAGCTCTTCTCGTTTCTCAACGTAAAGTCCTTTTCAGTAAGTCTCAGAGATACTACGCATTCTTGGTTATTTGAAATCATGACCAGATAAACTGCAGCGCTGCCAGTGGAGCTACAGAGGGAAGGACTGGGCTCCTAATTTCTGAGAGGATGGCATGGTTCATATAGCATCAGGACTCTAGTGGAATCACTGCAGCACAAAGCTTAACACTGAGAAGAAGAGCATTGTCTCTCTCTCTCTCACACACACACACGCGCGCGCGCGCGCGCGCGCACACACACACACACACTCAATGCTGACAGGAGGATTGTGGAATCAAGGATCAGCAGGAACTGAGTACCTGTCAGAGGACTGGTCGCTGTCCAAGGTTCTTAAACACCCCCCAGTCCTGTTTGTCATGTCATTTCTTTCACACGCGCGCGCGCACACACACACACGCACACGCACGCACACAAAGAAACATGAATGAATCCTCTGAATTTCAGTTTCATCTCAGACCAGTGGTCATTATTTTATTTATGTTTATTTTATGTTTATTTGCTTAGCAGACTTACAATTTATAACCTATAGGGCATGTTGTGAACTGTGGGGGAAACCGGAGTACCCGGAGGAAACCCACGCATGCATGGGGAGAACATGCAACTCCACGCAAAAAGGCCGCAGCCGAGTTTCGAAACTGCGACCTCCGTGCTGCGAGGAGACAGTGCTAACCACTTCACCACCATGCAGCCATTAAGGCTTCCTACACGGCGAGGAATTATCTTATTATTTAACATTTGCGTTTAATTTGCAACAAACAGTCAATTCTGAAATGAGGAAACAATAAAATGAAAAAAATCCATGGCTGATTGTTTTTTTCAGCTGACAGTGACGTGTTTTGTTGTTGTTTTGAGTCGCATCGTTGTGTAACAACTTCAATCAGGACGCAGCAGTTAACGGATGTCCTACCTCTGAATGTAACTTTGGCGATCCTGTCCCCTCTCCCCCGGAGCTGAGCCACCGTCTTCAGGTGAACCACCAGAGCCATCATCAGTCCACTTTGAGCTGGGGGAGTTTTGTACTCCACGGACAAAACTTGAACCGCTTTGGTGCAATCACTGCTTCTTTTACACGAACCTGTGCTCGGCTCCGGGTTCGCTGTGTCCACAAGGCGCTCTCCTTCCAGGTGGCATGGATGTTTGTTATTATTTTTAATATCCTAGAACACTTTTTAAAGAAAAATATGAATACGAGGTTTTACTCCAAGTCAGTGCTCCGTGGCTGCCGCGTCCATGGTGCTTGATTTGAGTCCGCTGGCTGCGCAGGAAGGGCGGGGTGCGCAACTCTCAGGCAGAGGGGTGCTGGATGCGCTAATTGCAGATAATACAGGAGGCGGAGGGAGAAAATGTGATACCCTTCTCTTTCTTCTTTTTTTTCCTACAATAAGCTGGAGCATCACTGTCTCACTTTTGCAAAATATTTGCACCAAACAATTAAACCGAACCTCTAGAATAAATAAACCAATTTTTTTATCTGACATGCAAAATAAACCGAGTTTGCATGATAGTTAAAAACTACAATTATGTTATGTTCCAATTGGCTCCCTGAATACTGTTAGACAATAATTTATCTTGTATTTTCCTGCAGATTATTGGATAAAAAGCTAATTTTTTTAGCAATGGTTGCCAGGCAACTCTCGTTGCTCTATATATGATGAGTTAGTGAACTACCAGGGTCACATGAACATTGTCTTTCTCTGAACGGAAGGCAGATGAAATAACAGCTGGAGCCTGATGTTTGAAAAAGACAAAAAAAAAAGTCACATTTTAGATGCATTTTGTAATTTTGGTAGATGCCTTTTGTTCTGCTCCAGCAGGTGATGAGGACCAGGAGGAGCACCAGAGAACAGAGACTTCATCATCAGTGGAGCGAATAATGCTGCAGAGGGGAGTTCTTGTTCCAGGTGAGGCATTATTGGGGAGCTGAGAGGATGAGCACCAGAACACTGAGGTAATTAGGACTGAGGATGGTTTTATTCTGAGATGCAGTGGGTATGATCAGTTTTCTGTCTTTGAACTGAAACAGATAACAGTTTAATAAAGCAGAGGCAGAAATCCAACCTCAGAATTTTAGTAACAAAATCATGAATGGTTCATGCAGTTTGTGAGGTTTCAAACCTCCTGCTGCAGAAGATCCATGCACATAATGCAGAAAGTTGATAAAACTGCTACAAATACCCTTTTTATTGCCAATTCAATAAACAATTTTCAGTTTTTGGTTATTTGGGGTCAAAAATACAGAGTGTCATTGTTGCTCCCATGTGGACCTGGAGCTGCAGATGACTTATCTGCTCCAACATCTCCTGGCGTTCGCCGTCTGCATTCAAGCGCAGAATGTTTTTTTAGGACCCAAATATGCAGCAACCCAGGATGACACGAGGCAGGAGATGATGAAAAGTAAAATCCTTTATTCTTGAAGGGTGAACAAAATAAATCCAGGCAGCGAGCCCAAAGTCCAAAACTCCAACGCTGGAGAAACAAATCTCACCAAGAGCACGAACAAACGCTGACAGAATACACATACAATGGACCGACACAAGACAAAGACAAGAGAGGGCTTAAATAGACTGGGAGGAACAATCAGGGAAACAGGAAGCAGGTGTGGAGTGAGGGCTGGAGGGAAGACAGGTGACAACAATTTATCTAAATGGGGAAGCAGAACCCAAGGAGGGCAGATAAACACAGCACTGAACTAAAAGACTGAGGGAAGGACTCACACCCACACAATCACACCCAAATACACTCACACACACTGAATTGGGGAATGGACACGCACGCACACACACACAAACACACATACACTCACTCACACACACACACACACACACACACACACACACACACACACACACACACACTGAGTTGGGAATGGACACGCACACACCCACACAGACACAGAGCTGGGGACAAAGAGGCTGGAGCTACAACTGGAGGGGATGGGGATGATCGAATGCCTACAAACAGAAAACACATAAATGAGACGCAGACAAAGGACACATGAGGGCGCTATGAGACACAAAAGGGAATCTAGAGAGGGATGGAGGACACCAGGAGACACATAAAGGAGGGGGCAGACGCAGACCATGACATAAACACGGAAAACAAAAATCTGCAAAAATCTGACTCATGTTTTGTCTTTTTCAGCCTCCCAGATGTTCCAGCAACTCACATCAGGCTTTACCTTGGGCTTTGAAATGAGGAAACACAGAAAGTCATGAAGGGAAACAGTTCCAAACGTAATTACTCAAACCCTAATCAATGGATTCAGATAGAACAAATAAACATCTTAGTGTTTCTGCAAACTTTTGTCCTCCCACATCTGAAATCAAGCGATGCAGAAAGTAGAAACAGCTGTTGGCTGATAATCATCTCAGAAAAAAGACCTTGACAATCCACAATACAGACTGGAACTGTAATTATTTCAGATTTTTGAGATCATGCAGCTGTTCAAGCAGACAGTCGGGGGATTCTGTCAGTAATGTGCAAATGCCGTGAAGCTTTGTCCGTATTTAACAAAGTATTTGACTATTTGAATTACGTCATTCCTCCTCATCAAGTGGATTTGGCTTGTTTGTGATCCAGAGTCTTCCTTTTAGCTAATTAAATAAAGGTAGCTGTAATTGTTCTTGCAATAATAAGAATCCTAAACTAAAGCTCACACACCAGACAATTAAGCAGTTTAAAGAAACACGAGAAATGGTAGATCACCACTAACGAGAAACCAATTCAGTACAAAAAAAAATCAAGGAGGTAAACATGAAAAAGTAAGCTTAAAAGTGTGGAACACTAATAAACATGTTTTAATTATAAATTTTGATTATAATCAGTCACTCTGCGTTTTTCATGCAGGAAATAGTCTCCTACACCTATCTCCTGGATTATCTTCTGAAAGAAAATAGACGGTGAAACTTTAGGATATGAAAATCCTGACAGATCTATGTCACCATTTTTTTTTACTTATCTCAAACCATTGAAAATAACATAAAATTCCACATGCACTCATCCATATTCCGAGTGCATAAAATAAGACAAATTATGGATTAAAATTAACATACGCTTATGAATAAAAACACAAACAAACATACAAAAATCAAAAGAAAACTGAACAAAACATACAGTAACATGAACCTGTTTGAGAGGGGACTGGAAGAAGCTAAAGCTTGTCTAGTCCAGGCCCAATTCAGTTAACTCAAATAACGTTTGTTCACATTAGCAAATACAAAGTTGACAACTGTTTTTCATACAGGCCATTCTATCATCACCATACTACACGATGAAGTACAATAACAAATCTGTTGTTCACATGAATCTACAGAAAAGGAAAAGAAATGAAAACAACACAAACAACAAAATAGAATATATCACTCGCTATCAGTTACCATTTATATCACTTATAATGGACATAAATAGTAAGTTGTTTATATCGCATTTTAAATAAGATAATGCTTTTACATGTGTCACGTTGAGAGGATGGTTAGGACCCAAAATGCAGAAACCAGGATGACACGAGGCAGGAGTAGATGTAAAGAAAAAGTCCTTTTATTTGTAGGATGATTCTAAAAAAAAAAAAAAACAATAATCCAAAGGGCAGGAAGCCAAAGTCCAAAAACCCAGGGACTGATCAGGAGATCAAAAAATACAGTAACAGAAGCTCAAAAACAGAGCATGGACACGGGCAAAACTCTGGGGAGGACAGACCAAAGTAAACACAAAACAACACTGACAACAACAATGGACCGACAAGACACTGAGGCCTAGTCCACACGTAGCCGGGGTTTTTTAAAAACGAATATCTGCCCCTCCAAAAACTTGCATCCACACCACCTCATTTAAAAAAAACTCTGTCCACACGTACCCACATAAATACGTTGTTAAGGACATGCCAGACCTGTAGGCGGCAGTACTTCCCCCGTTCTTAACCTCGTCCTTCGTCTGTGGTCTTCCGTAAGGAGCAGTAATTCCACTTGCAAAAACAAACAAGCAGAAAGCGCTTGGACAATTGATGGATCGGGTAGTGACAGAGCACAGCTCTGAGGGCACACAGGTCGCACACGTGATGTCAGCATTTTTTGTCGCGGAAAGTGACGTTGCGGACCTTAAAACTCCGGTTTTGTCTGTCCACATGCAGACACCCAAAACGGAGAAAACGCAGATCTTCACTTTGGCCGGAGTTTTTAAAAAGATCCGTTTTCGTGTGAAAAAAC
This sequence comes from Nothobranchius furzeri, assembly GCF_043380555.1. Lineage (NCBI taxonomy): Eukaryota > Metazoa > Chordata > Actinopteri > Cyprinodontiformes > Nothobranchiidae > Nothobranchius > Nothobranchius furzeri. The sequence continues at coordinate 5,794,139 of NC_091742.1, forward strand.
TCAGTTTTTGTGTGGATGACAGTCCAAAAAGTAGAAAAATATCTACGTTTTGGCAGATCCCCGGCTACGTGTGGACAGGGCTTAAATAAACTGGGGCATGATGGGAGGCAGATGAGCTGCAGGTGTGTGGGGAGAGGACCAGGTGAAAGCAATACTTAATCAGGGAGGGAACTCACATGACCTAAGAAAAAAAACTAAAAACAAGAAAAGCAACCACATAACTAATATTCTAAAGGGAAGGAGAACTACAAAGACTGGTGGGGCAAAACATATAAAAGAGACTAATAAAATGAAAAGCTGAAACTATAAACACTGCAGAGGGGTGACTGAAGAAGACTAAAGGAACACAGGACCTGAGAGATATATTTGGAAGGCTGAAGACCAGGGGACAAATGAGGAACACAAAGAGACACATAAATGAGACGCAGACAAAGGACACATGAGGGCGCTATGAAACACAAAAGGAGAACCTGGAGTGGGAACTGGAGGGGCTGGGGAACAAAGGGACACAGAACATGACAACATGATTTTAAAGTCACATCAAGTTTGTTCCACAGTTTGACACCACACACAGATAAACACACACTTTTCATAGTGGTTCGATATAATGGAAAAATAAAGCTTTGAATGCCCCTTAGTTGATACCCTTCTTCACGGGTTTTAAACATCCTTTGCTGTCACTTGTCACTTAACACTCATGGACTCACCCACCTTGACTCCTGACGGAAAAGGATGTTGTTCTTTTAGCATCCAGGAAACAGCAGAGCATATCTCTGCTAATAGAAGCTAATCGTTAGTATTAGCAACTCCACCATACAGCAGAACTTCTCGAGGCTTGCATTATGTGTAGAGATAAAACATCATAAGATAAGATAAGATAAGATAAGATAAGATAAGATAAGATAAGATAAGATAAGATAAGATAAGATAAGATAAGATAAGATAAGATATCCTTTATTGTCATTAAATGATTGCACATTCAACGAAATTTCCTAGAGCTCCACATTAGGCATCCGCTAAAAATACTAAGAAAAATAGCTAAAACAAGTACAATATGCACCATGCAATAAAAACAAAAACATTACAAAATACAATAAATAATATCAATAGGGTTGATTTTTCTGTCCATTCAGGGTTCTAATAGCCCAGGGAAAGAAACTCTTCCTCAGTCTGTCGGTCCTGCAGCTGAGGGATCTGAATCTTTTCCCAGATGGCAGCATGGCAAAAAGGTAGTAGTTTGGGTGGTAAATGTCCCTGGAGATGGTTCTTGCTCTAGTGAGACACCTCTGCAGGGCGATAGTGTCCAAGGAGGGAAGGGTGCATCCAATCACCTTTTCCGCCGCTCTAATGACCCTCTGGTATCTGTTTTTATCAGCTACTGTGCACCCCGCGTACCACACAGGGATAGCGTAAGTCATCACGCTCTCAATGACTGCTCGATAAAAAGACACCAAGAGGTTGGTCTGCAGCCTATTCCACTTCAGGACTCTCAGGAAGTGCAGCCGCTGTTGTGCTTTTTTGACCAAGGCAGTGGTATTGATTGTCCATGACAGATCCTCAGAGATGTAAATCCCGAGAAACTTAAAGGAGGGAACTCTCTCCACCTCAGCTCCTTTAATGCAGAGAGGGCGGGGGGCATCCTTACTCCTTCGGAAGTCAATAACCATCTCCTTGGTCTTCTTGATGTTAAGAGAGAGGTTATGATCATCACACCATTCTGATAAATGGCAAACCTCATCTCTGTATGCTGCGTCATCGTTGTTATGGATAAGACCTACAAGAGTGGTGTCATCTTCAAACTTAATGATCTTATTAGAGCGATGAATAGGAATGCAGTCATGGGTGTAGATGGTGAACAGCAGGGGGCTTAGCACACAGCCCTGAGGGGAACCAGTGCTGAGCATCAGAGTGGATGACCGCTTGTCACCAAACCTGACAGCCTGTGGGCGATTGGTGAGGAAATCTTTGATCCAGCCACAGGTGGTAGGGGGGAGGTTCAGATTGATCAACTTGGCTACAAGGATGTTCGGGATTATGGTATTAAAAGCAGAGCTAAAATCAATAAAAAGCATTCTAACGGAGGTGCCGGGGTTCTCCAGATGTTACAAAGAGGAGTGGAGAGCATTAGATATGGCATCCTCAGTAGACCTGTTTGCTTTATATGCAAACTGGCAGGGATCCATGCTGGGTGGGAGGAAGTCCTTGATATGTTTTTGCACCAGCTTCTCAAAGCACTTGGTGACCACCGGTGTGAGTGCTATGGGTCTGTAATCATTGAGACTGTTGATTGTAGTAGACTTGGGAAGTGGGACTATTGTTGTTGATTTCAAACAATATGAAACCGTAGCTTCAGACAAGGAGCGATTGAATAATTTGGTGAATACCATGGACAGCTGATCTGCACAGTACTTCAGCACCTTGCCAGGAACACCATCAGGACCAGCCGCTTTCCTCTGATGAACAGCCCTGAACACGGTTCGAACCTGTTGTTCTTGGAGTTTGAGTATTTGTGTATCTGAGCCAAACTCAGCAGGTGATGTTATAGGACTGATGTTAGTTGTGGGGAAGCTGGTATTCTCAAAACGAGCAAAGAAATAGTTGAGTTCTTCGGCTAATGAAGCTCCTATTTCAGTGCTAGATCTGCTGTCCTTGTATTTTGTAATATGTCTCAGTCCTTCTCAGACCCTCCTTGGGTTGCTGGCAGACAGATTTAGCCTCCTTGATTCCCTTTTTAAGATCAGTCCTTGCCCGCCAGTACTTTGCCGGGTCTCCCGACGCGTATGCAGCATTACGTGCCTTTAACAGTACCCTGACTTTACTCGTCATCCAGGGTTTACAGTTAGGGTAGATCCGAACCTGCTTGTGAATGATAACAGTGTCCATGCAATGTTTGATATAGCAGAGCACAGTATCTGTGTAAATTTGGAGATCCTCATTTTCAAAAATGCTCCATTCTGTGTGAGCAAAACAGTCCTGCAGTTGAGCCAAGGCTTCATCTGTAAGAGTATTAATGGTTTTAATAATTGGCCTTGTTCTTTTTTTCAGTGGTATGTATGCAGGTAGGAGGAGCAGAGAGAGATGGTCTGACTTTCCAAGTGGGGGGAGAGAAACAGATTTATAAGCCTGTTTAATATTTGTGTAAACATGATCCAAGATGTTGTTTCCTCTCGTGGGGTATTTCACATGTTGGACAAATTTAGGCAGCACAGTTCTCAAGCACACTTTGTTGAAATCCCCTGCTATAATATGTACTCCTTCAGGATATGTTTGCTGCTGTTCACTGATTTTATAATATAAGTGATCAAGGGCTAGACTAACATTGGCACTATTATTACCACTAACATCCGGTGGTATATAAACTGCTGTTATCATCACAACAGTTAGTTCCCTGGGCAGATAAAATGGTCTACATGTGACAGATATCGTCTCTATATCTGGTGAGCAGAATGTAGCAGAGATCCTGCTGTTTGTACACCAGTTGTTGTGTGTGTAGATACACAAACCTCCTCCTTTGCGTTTTCCAGCTGAAGCTTTCCTGTCGCTACGGTGTAGAGTGCGGCCCGGTAGTTGCACTGACGCATCAGGAATGTCCTCTCATAACCAGGACTCCGTCACGACCAGAACGCAGCAGTCCCGAGTGAGTGAATGAGCTGTGAGTAATAAATCCAATTCGTCGATTTTGTTGACAATAGATCGTGAGTTGGTCAGGAAAATGCTTGGGAGTGGTGGTTTAAATGGCTGCCTCTTTAGTCTGGCTTGCAGACCAGACCGGCAGCCCCGCTTTTTTTTGCGTTCCTTCCGCCTCCTACGACGCGTAACTGAGCCAACAACGATCCACGGAGCGTCCAATGGCCTCGCTATATTCGGAGGGATGTTGTGGGAGCTTTGATACTCCTTTGTCATGGGCATCCGGCAGTTGTATCTGATGCTGTATAGTTCCCCTCGGTCATACGTGAGTTTCGCTCCGCAATAGTCCATAATAAAACATAAAAGACGACACAAAACATGATAAAAAGCCTAAGTGAAGAGCTCAGAGCCGCTGCGTCTGTGCACGCCGCCATCTTGCGTTAATTTTTTTCAATCATCGTTGTAAGTCAGTGGTAGAGTCACGTTGCTGTTATCCAATCAGAGGCGAGATGTCCAAATATCAGGACATAAGACACCTGGCATGTTAAGCTCTCCTCTGATGTGTATGTTAGTTCCCGAAACAAGCGCATCTGAGCTTTTCTTCCCCAGAGTACGACTTGCAAGGCATTCATTCCTACTCCAGACCACCGCAAACGTATTGACTAAACGAGTTTCCCACACCTTGAATGCTAATAATAGAGCTAAAATTAGGCTATTGAGCTGAGAGGATTAAGGGCTCAGATCTTTGTAACAATTCATCAATATCAAGAGTAATTTCACTGAATTTAAAATGAATGAGAGCAAAGTCTGTCATGGGATGAAAATCATGAATATGAATAAAATCCTGCTTTTCTTTTACGTCACAAAGATGATTTTGGTTCTTCACTTGTTGTACTCAAACCAAACTTCTGTCTGAAAGAAGCCAGCGCATGAGAAGGAATCTTGCTTGAGATGGACTCCAAGTACTCAAGCACACCCAGGGCAGCACTGACAACCAAAGTTAGAAGCATCCACTTTAAAGTACTTCAGAGTACTGGATGATGTTGGATAGGGCTCAGTATCGCACTTATATAAAAAAAATGAGCTGTTTGTTTAAAATGTTAAAATGTTTGTGCAAACACAAAGGTGTAGTGGTCATAAGCATTAATAGGTCATAATAGGATAAAATAAAATAAAAGCATCAGCTGTTGCTGTAATAGTAATAATGCAGGCCAGCAGAATTTTTAATTTTCCACAAAATAGTTGCTTTTCGATAATACTGACTTTCTCAAACAGGAAGTGGGACATAACAATCTGTGTGGCCGCATTTATGGAGTCCTGGAGCAAACAAACAATGGTGTTTGAGTTTGATTAGGTGGGTTAGTGAAGGCTTGTGAAGTCAAAAGTCAGGATTGTTTTGACTGATTTGTTGTGATGTCAGACGTGTCCTCACCAGCTGAGCACTGTTCATCTGACAATGAAAAAGGTTTTTAACCCTCCCACTGTCTTTATGGGTGACCCCGTGAGGAAAGCTGACCATTGAGCAGGGTTGATGGTTTGCCCCTTGGGTCCACGTGGCAGGGGTGAGGAGTGAGCACCACCTCACCCCTGCCACGTGGACCTCAAGGGATAAACCACCAATCCTGCTCAATGGTCAACTTTCCTCGCGGGGTCACCCATGAAGACAGTGGGAGGGTTAAAAAAATGTAAACTTGTTTTTTTTCAAACAGGAAAAACATGAACATATTTGGATTTCACAGCTAATGTTCAAACATTTGGTCAAAATAAACGTTATAAACTTTTGTTTTGTGACCTGTAATCGGTCGTTTTATCTGACGGACTCACATTGTCAGTCTGTGAGGGGTTTATTTGAATTGTTCAGGGCAGATTGATGGAAAACTTTTGAATCTGGCTATCAAGAGAAGGATGTTTCCGCCCTCTGGCGGCCACAAACTTTTACTACAGCCTTCATAAAGCACTTCCTGTAGATTCCTTCAAAATAAAACATACTCGTTAAAAACTTACTACAGGTTTTAAATGTGTTAGCTACATATTTAGTTCAGGTAACAGAAAAAACAGAATGCCTTCACCACAAACTACATAATTACGATAAAAACAGAAATGCAGTTATTTTTGCTGTTTGTTTATTGTCTAAAAGTTTTTTAATTGCTTGTAATCCGGTTTGACCGATGGCCACGCACTCTTCTAAAATGGATTTAAATGAATTATTTAGTCTATTATTATTATGTTTTTATCTCCCACTCTTGATCAAAAAGTTTCCTTGCACTTTTAAAGTTTGTCTTAAGACTCATTTTTATGTTTCATGACTGTTTTCTTTAATACAATCGTTCACATTGATGCTGCAATTATTTAACATGACAAAATCATTGTATTTACAGTTTATGTATTTCATGCCATTGCTGTATTTACTTAATATAATCTTAATGTTTATTTTATCAAATGTATCTAGAAGCTTCATCTTGTGGCTGTGTTAATCGATAGAAAAAATAGAAGTAGTGTTATTATTATTATTATTATTATTATTATTATTATTATTATTATTATTATTATTATTTATAGGAACACATGACTGATACAAATTTCAAATTAGGTGTCGGTTTAATAACCGACCAGCAGAGGGCAACATTAATCTGTTGTTGGTCTGTCATGTACATCGTGCAGCACCTGCGTGTGTGTGTGTGTGTGTGTGTGTGTGTGTGTGTGTGTGTGTGTGTGTGTGTGTGTGTGTGTGTGTGTGTGTGTGTGTGTGTGTGTGTGTGTGTGTGTGTGTGTGTGTGGCGGGGGTTGGGGGGTGGGGTATCGTTTGAGCGCCCCTGCCCTCCGCATCCAGCCGCTCCACAGCTCTGTTGCGCCACTTTCACCATGGCTTTAGTCGCAAGAAGGACGCTCATTGCGCTATTCGTCACGTTTTGCGCTTCTCGATGCGGATGGGCAGGTAAAATAAAAGCTTGTCAAAAATTTATTAAGCTAGTGCAAGTTTGCAGCTTTTTGTTTTGCTGCAGTTTCTGCTAATTGCCCATTTTAAGCAAATTGTTGTGTGTGTGTGTGTGTGTGTGTGTGTGTGTGTGTGTGTGTGTGTGTGTGTGTGTGTGTGTGTGTGTGTGTGTGTGTGTGTGTGTGTGTGTGTGTGTGTGTGTGTGTGTGTGTGTGTGTTAAAATGGGCAATTAGCAGAAATTGCAGCATATATATATATATATCAAACTGTCCAGAATGAAAATAAAACACATTAAATGAAGAATTTTGCCACAATTTAATGCAACTTTTTTTTACTAATTTCCCCTTTTTTGTTTAATTCAAAATCGTTTATTTAATTAGGAGCAGTTGCAGAACTTGCTTGACTTTGACAGTGTTTGTATCGTGTTACTTTACGAGGGAAAATGTGAGGCAGAAACGTCATCATGTGCTGATGTAACTGGTGACAAATTTCAGTCGTGAAAAGGAGAAAGTTTCTAATGGCTGGCTGCTTTTGATGCCTGACTGGTGACAAATCAGGCTGAAAGTGGTGATAAATGATCTGCCTATGAGAGTTACTTGTTTCTGTCAGACCTGTGTGTCTCTTGTCCTCTGCATCCTTTATCGGGTGGATTATGCTTGATAGCACAAATATTTCTTGCAGTTTTAACAAAATATGTGCAGCCCTTGTTCGCAAGCCACATCAGCAGAGACGTTTTAAAGTTTCTGAAGTGAAGTTTTCAAAATGCATCTTCAAAGAGAGAATCCCACATGCTCCCAGAGAAAGTAAAAAGTGTCCCTCATATATTCCAAAAGCCATAAAGCTCTGGGAGGCTTTGAAAGGAGGAGGTCGTTTTTTGTACCTGAGCTTAAAGACTAAACTGTTTTCCTAAGTTTCTATCTGAACTACGGGCTTTTTAATGCATGAGCTCACTGCTTTCACTGACAGCTGCTTTTTGTTGAGTTTTTCTCAATTTAATCAACGTGTTTGTGCCCCTTTTTCCCCTCCCCGCAAGTCTGCTTCCAAATATCCATACCTGGGAGCTACTTAATCAGTCCGCTGCCGCTGACCACATATGAAGTTAAACGCTTCCTCTTGGGAACAAGTCGATGAGTGAGTGGAGAGTTCTCCACTTACACATAACTAATTTATCATTTTAAAACCCATCACAGAGGGAAAGAGTCACCAGGGACACGGTGGATGGTCAATGTCAGCTCCTTTATTGGAATTGTGGTCTAAAAGCTTCTAGAAGCTGTGTGGAACATAGAGGAGAGAGGGAATCATGTTCTTGCAGGCTGGTGGACTTTTATCCGTCTGCTCCACTAAACATCCTGCAGGTACACACAACGCTTTCCAATTAAAACTTTAAGATTGAGTTATATCATAAATCCTAATTTTAGCCTTGGGAAACATAGATCAGTGCTTTTAGTTTCCACAAGATCGGGTCAGTGTTGTGGTTTTACTTGTTACCCCACCCTCTCACCTTGATGCTTTGCTGCTTGTCAAACCTGCCAGCTATGGTATGGTTGCCTCTTTTTGTTTCTGGGCATGGGTCCAACTATTCAAACAACCACCTGGACGTGTGAACACACCCATCTAAGTGCAGCTAAGGTCAGCAGGCTGGGAGGGCTGCAGAAAACTGTAGAATACACAAGTTAGACATCAATCTCCCACCCTGACACAGAGACATATTTAAATAAAAAGCCTAATTTATGTTTTAGACAGAATGACAGCTAAATGAATGAGTTATTGCAGAAACAATGTGAGAAAGCAAGATTGTGCAGCAAGAAGTTACACTAAAGATCTGGCAGCTCTGCTAAAGACAATAAAAAATGCTGTGGACAGAACATTCTTTAACAAAAGTCATAGATTTTATTTAAACATCGAAGTTCTTACAAAATAAAATTGCTTCACTTAAAAAATGTACTCATTCTGGCAATGAAAGTGTTTCACGACAAGTGCAATAAAAGAAAAGTAATTAAGTCACTATCAGAACAGCGTATTCATCTCACCAGGGTCACGGATGGGCGAAAAGCAGGGAACAACCTGGACAGGTCACCAGTCCATAACAGAGACAACCACTCACACTAAGGGATGGTTTAGAGCTACCATTCAACTTAATGCATGCATGGGAAGATCATGCAGAAAAGCTGCAGCCGGCAATCAAACCTGCAACCTTCTTTCTGCAAGGCAAAGGATAGTCTAACAAAATTTGAACATCCCTTATTTCCTTATATTTATCTATAAATCTAGGCTTAGCATTATATAAACGTATCAAAACACACTCATCTGTCTGAAAACTGCTATAACAGAAACAAATGTAATCCTTATAAATACAACATTCTTTAATTTGGTAAGTTCCTCTCGAGATAATTGTCCTTTTGCTTTGTGCCAAAACAGCTGAAGTGAAAACCATTTTGTTTATGATACTAAAACATTTTTTCATCACAGAGAACTGAAGCTTTCCAGAGAGAGTGGTTTCTGGTTTATGCATGCAGAATATTCTGTTGCTTATCCACAGTGAGCACTACGGTTTTAGACTTTGTACACATTTCATTTCACTTATATAATATATATATATATATATATATATATATATATATATATATATATATATATATATATATATATATATATATATATATATATATATATATATATATATATGCACGTGTGAGTTTGTGAGTCAAATTATTAAAGTAAGTCCAGTAGCAACAAAGCCAGGTCACCATCAGTCCGTGACTTTTTAGCCTCCATTAGCTCCATGTTCATTCTGGCTTTAGCTCTTTGCTTCGCCTCCAAAGACAATACACTCCAACAAGAAAAGCAACTTCTTTGTTTTCTCCTTCTTGTGCTTTTCATTGATGAGCGACAAACTGAAAAAGCTAACTGCTAGCATTACACTTAACAGCTGTAAAGCAGGTAAAGAGCGCCCTCTATAGAGCACCTACCCGCTCCACAAACTTATCAAGTGCAGTTTTTTGTCAGCAGAGGGCTGACCAAACGTTTCTAACTCAACAATCATTGAGATCAATGTTAAAGCTCTAGCTTAACGTTAAAAAAACTATCTATTGTTACTTTAAAATAGGACTTGAGACCGCAGTTCTATCATTAAAACAGGCTTAGTTTCTTGCATCTATGTTCATTTACCAAAAAAGATCAGAAATTATCAGGAGAGAAAAAACAGAATCAGAATTGTGATAAAAGATTAGTCTAAACCAGGGATCCAGCAGGTTTTGGGGGTTTTTCTGCTCCAACAGACTTGATTCAGTGGTTGAAACACCTGTGCAGCAGCTCATCAGGCTCTGCGGAAGCCTGTTAATTAGCTGCTGATTGAAATCAGGTGTGTTGAAACAGAGTTCAAACTAAAACATGCTGGATACCGGCCCTCCAGGGCCACGATTTCTTCAAAAAGGTAGTCTCTTGGTGAAAATGCCTTGTATGTTGTTTTTTTCTGAACCAGCTGCAGACAGAATCCCAGTGGAACCCTATGATCATTTAAAGTTTGGGAGAAAACAAAGTTATGAGCAACAAAAAGCAAACTTTTACAAAGTGAAGGCTGAGGTGAGCGGGTTCTCTTGTGAAAACAAGCGTTGCAGTTGCATAGATTTTCCGGGACAGCTTTACAGCAGTTATTTGACCTCAGGTCTCACTGACTTTTGCCTCTTCTACCAAACTGTGCGTGCACGTGGGAGTTTGTCTGTGGGACATCAGGTGTGCACATGTGCTGCAAATCCCCCTATAGTCCCTGAGTTCCTGTTTTCATTCTCCACATGCTTAATATTTTCCATTGTCTGACTCTATCTGTGTTTCTATTTTACATTTAGAAAGAGAACACAAACATTTATTTATTTTTTTGGATGTTGTTGTGGTCTCCTGTGGCAACGCCCTAAAAACCAAACCTCCACTTGTCGGATTCTAACATTACCGCTGCTCCGCTGCTTTAACCATTTCCTAAATTGTTTGTCCTTTGTGGTGCACGAAGAAGTCTCGGTTTAATCAGAAATATCTGATTTGCTCTTGGATCATAAATCAACAAAGAGACCAAAACACAGAAGGCTGTCTGGACAGAGAAGTAGATGCCTTCCTATGTAATAGCACGGGCTTATTGGAAACAGAAGTGACTGAAGTACGTCCAGACGTGTTAGCGGAGGGTACTCCTCCATAATCCTGCATCAGCCAGAGAGAGCAACTAGCAGTGCGTGTGTGTGCGTGTGTGTGTGTGTGTGTGTTTTAACTGGCAAAATTACCAGTAATTTTCACACTTCGTCATATTCATGTGCAATGTCAGGCGCTGTCACAAGACTGGCAACGGATAACAAAAAACAAAGATGAAACCATCCATCGGGAGTCAGGAAAATCAGAGGAGCTGTGTCCATCTGTTAGCTGGAGAGGTTTTAGGGTGGGAGTTATTTAAAAATGGCAAATAAAGCAGAGCAGAGGCGGGAGCACACCTGCAGGCAGAGACTGTGGGAATGCTAAAACAAATGAGCTGCTGTAAATCTGTTTAAAGGACCAACACTGACAATTATGATTGCAGTAAACGTCCATCTGAGGGGTCAATTTACTTCAGCGAGCTTATTCTCAAGAAGACGTTCCTGATATTGGAAGCCAGCTATAAAATATGCTGCAATCTATTCACACCAAGCTATAAGACATACAACTGTTTCGCTTCATTCTCACTGCTCTCATCGGCGTAGTTTCCAGCAGCAGCTGGGAAAAGCAGCTGAAAAAAGTCAACCCAATGCATCCCACCTGCGCTGGATCAAACCGCAGACAGATGAAGTCAGCAACTCGCTTGTGGACATAGTGGAAAATTTAAGGCTAGAGTTTCCCTGAGGACGCAGTGGAAACCAAACAACAGACGGAGTATTCTTCACATGGGCTAAATCTTTACAGCAAATGCTAATGTATGTGCTGGGTGTATAAAGGGGGGAACTTTGTTTGCTTTATAAACGTTGACAAGATGTGTTGTGGAGTGCTGTCAGAGAGCTCTCACATGAAAATCAGAGAAGACTGAAGAAAATAAAGATTGTTATAGCTTTTGACAGAATGCACACAAATGATTTTACAAATAAGCAGGAGACTATCTCACTGAAATGTCTTATTAAGTCCTTGTCTGTGCTTTTAGCCCCCCAAAGGGCAAATTCCTCTGCTTCAACCGTAAAGATAATTTATATTCTTCTCCCAAGACACCATGGAGTGCTTCAGTAGTCAATGATATTTGTCAAAGTGTCATAAAATCCTGATTTGTGCCAATAAATTAAGAACTACTTAAAGGAATATTTGCTTGTAGCACCCCCTAGTGTCCTTTTAGTGAAACTCATCTCCTTGCTGTGCTTTTATTTTTTTAACACCTTAATCTAACTGCTGAAAGGTCTCCTCAGCCTTCGTTAGTGTCTACAGAAGCGATTCATCACTAAAATCTGTGGTGTTAACTATCTAAAACGTGCTGAAAACTTGCTGGAAGCAGACTCCAGTGCCAGGCATGTCAGCTCCACTCAGGGACCGGACAGGCACTCTGAAGTTGCAAGTGCTATATTCTGGCCACAGAATTCTGGCGGTGGGGGTCTGAATGAAATGTCATCATATATCGATTCATTCATTATTCAGAGTCGGGTCGCGGGGGCAGTAGCCTAAACCAAGATGCCCAGAATTCACTCTCCCCAGCTGCTTGGGCCAGCTCTTCTGGGGGAATTCCAAGGCATTCCCTGGCCAACCGAGATAAGTAGTCCCTTCTGCGTGTCCAGGATCTTCCCTTGGGTCTCCTCCCAGCTGGACGTGCCCGGAAAACCTCACCAGGGCGGTGTCCAGAAGGCATCCTTACCAGATCCCCGAGCCACCTCAACTGGCTCCTCTCAACGTGGAGGAGCAGCGGGTCTACTCCGAGCCCCTCCCGGATGACCGAGCTTTTCACCAAATCTCTAACAGAGAGCCCAGTAACCCTGCGAAGAAAACACATTTCAGCCGCTTGTATCCACGTTCTCGTTCTTTTAGTCACTACCCAAAGCTTGTGACCATAGGTGAGGGTAGGAACGTAGACCGACTGGTAAATCGAGAGCGTTGCCTTCCGGCTTTAACTCTCTCTTCACCACCACAGATCAGTACAACGCCCGCATCACAGCAGATGCAGCACCAGTCTGCCTATTGATCTAATGCTCCATCTTTCCCTCACTCATGAACAAGACCCTGAGTACTTCAACTCCTCTACTTGGGGCAGGACCTCGTCCATGACCTGGAGAAGGCATTCTACCCTTTTCCGATTTAAAACCATGGTCTCGGATTTAGAGGAGCTGATTCTCATCCCAGCCGCTTCACACTCCACTGCGAACCGCTCCAACGAAAGCTGGAGATCACTATTTCATTATCCATATAAAGTAATTTTAACACATACTTGCTCAAGAAAAAAAATGAAAAAGTTGCATAGTATGCCTTTAAAATGTATCCGTTTGTCCAAATGCAAAGCAGACAGTGCCAGTCCTGGTGGGAGTCCCTGTTACTGTCCTTTTTTCCCCTTCAGATGTTGTTGTTTATGTTGTTTATGTTGTTTATGTGCTTAGCCGACGCTTTTACCCAAAGCGACTTACAAATTTTTTTTTTTACCTATAGGGCATGTTGTGATCCACATAATTCATTTTATGCTCATTTCTAAGGGATAAACTACCTTCTATAAGGATAATATTTGTATGTTCTGAGGTAGAAGGTCGGTCAGCAATTAAATGTGAATTTTTAACTTGGGAGGGGAAAAGTCTTGAGGTCAAAACTTTGTCTTGCGATGAAGAATAACAGATGTCAAGATTAAAGGAGCGTGGTGAATGTGTTTTATCATCTTTTGGTAAGAATAAATGCGAGCCAACATCTGATTATGATTTACTTTGAATAGAGTGAACCTTTGAAGTGCATGGCTGAAGTGTAACTATCAAATACGTGGTTTTAGTTAATGACATTCATCAGCCGTAGATTCCTGAACAGCCTCACTTCTGAGAAATAGCTTTTACATCCTACAGCAATGGTGTGGTAATCGCTAGTCTAACCAACGACATTTACTACCATCTTAAAACAAGCATAAAACCAAATAAGAAGGAAATGTGTAATTAAAACAGCAGGTTAAAAACAGGATACAAAGCAGCAAAAATGTTTAAACCAAATATTAAAGTAACACAAAGCAGTTTCCTGCTCCTCCATCCTACTGGTTGAAAGTGGAATTACAATTGTCTTGAGCAACCCTGGAACTACCAACATGCTAACAACGAGCTAACACTAACATAAGCCTACTCTTATAAGCCACAATTTAAAAAGAGCCACATCATTGGTCAAAAAATTGTATTACTTACAAGTCCAGTAGCAACAAAGCCATGCAGGACACCATCAGTCTGTGAGATTGTAGCCTCCTTTAGCTCCCTCGAACTAGTTTAGGCCGTGTTGATGTTCACTCTGGTATTGTCAAATGGCTTTGCTTCTAAAAACATTACTTTTTTATTTTTACTTCAAATCTCCGCCATGATGCCAACAAAAAAAGCAAACTTCTTCTTCTCTTCGTCTTGCGCTTTTTATCGACGATCGACCAACTGAAAAAGCTAAATGCTAGTGTTACAGCTACTAGCCCTAAAGCAGGTAAAGAGCTCCTTATGTGGAACACTGAAAAAGCATTTCTTTATATTTTCGTATTAGAATCCATGACTTTGTATTTTCATGCAGGCTGAACATGAAAATAGCCTCCTACACCTATCTCCTGCATTAGCTTCTGATAGAAAATAGACAGTGAAACTCTGGGATTTGAAAAGCCTGACAGATCTGTCACACTGTTACATAACATTCATGAACTCACCCATCTTGACTGGTGACAGGGAAAGCCGTTGTTGGTTTAGCGTCCGAGAAACAGCAGAGAACGTCTCTACTAATAGAAGCTAACTGTTAGCATTAGCTACGCCACCACACAGCAGAACTCCACCAGGATTGCATTATTTGTGGAGATAATTCAATTCAAGTTTATTTATATAGCGCCAAATCACGACAAGCGTCGTCTCAAGGCACTTCACATAATAAACATTCCAATACAGGTCAGTTCATTAAGCCAATCAGAAAAAAGGTTCCTATATAAGGAACCCAGCAAATTGCATCGAGTCACTGACTAGTGTCAGTGACTTTACAGCAATCCTCATTCTAAGCAAGCATTTAGCGATATTGGAGAGGAAAACTCCCTTTTAGCAGGAAGAAATAGGAGATAAAACATCACTGTTGCAAGTCAGTGGTAGTCACATTGCTGTTATGCAATCGGAGGCAGGAAGCCCAAATATCAGGAAATAAGACTCTACAATCTGCCGTCTGAAACTCAGCGTGATGTGGCTCACTTCTACTTCCTGAAAGTGGTGCACCAGTGTTTTTGGTGTTTTCCCCAGAGTATTACTTGCAAGGCATACATTCCTACCAGAGACCACTGCAAATTTATTGATTAAATGAGTTACAAAAGATGCAGGCAAAACGTTTCTCTTGGCCCTCGAGGAAAGCTAGAGAATACCGTCAGATCAATAGGATTTAACATTCGGTACCAGGGACTTTGTTTAATACTGTTTAGATAAACGTCCTGAAGTCAAAATGATCCTGACATCATTTGTTTTGCAGCAGACAAGCCTCTGCGGCCTCAAAATGGGAAACAGACAGCTGTGAACAAGGTCTTAAGGGAGACCTGGCAGCCTTCGATCCATCTGGACGGAAGACCCGTGGACGGCTTCGCCATGAGCTCCAGCAAACCCACCCGTTCCCACCGCTTCACGAAAGTGAGCAAGGACAGCCGCTCGCATCTACTGGAGGACGTTGGTAAGACAGAAACAGAGCAGGTACCCGTTCACTGTCTGACCAAAACTGGAATCTGAACATTTAAAAGAAGTTACAGGGAGGGAAATAAAGACACGATAGTGTGAATGATTCAAATTTGGCTCTAGCTATGACACGGGCCTTCAAATCTCAGAGTTCTCCAGTTTCTCAAAGCAAGAGCCAACAGCGATGACAGGATGAGCGTAGCTGTATACAAAGTGGACTCAAGGAGGCGAGGAGCGTGCGTATGAGTGCATGTGTGATTGATTTATTTTCCGTGGATTAGTTCATAACTGGATGTACTGTTGTCAAAGTTTGCCAGACTAGCAGGTCAGGGCTGGTTTACGTAACTAACCCGTTAAAAAACATGTTCAGACTCTTGGCTTCTGCAACGATTTAATTTCTGCAAAGCCAAATTTGTCTCTAAACAGAAGCCCGTATTTCTAAGGTGGTGCCGTCTGCATTTGTCGTTATTCTGTTTTCTTTTGTCTTCAACATCTCAGTTTCTAAAGGTCTGCAGCCAATCCTTTTCCAAACCCAACCCCGCTCTCAGAACCCGACCGTCTGTGTTGTGGTTTCTCGTTATGAGCATGTGCGCAATATAAGTGTGGGTTTGTAGTGGTTGTGGTGAAAGCTAAGGGCGGTTCAGAGCGATGAAGTCATGCATGATTTTGTATTGTGTCTCAGTTTGTCCAATAAATAAATAAATAAAATAAAGCTTCCTTCTGATGCATTTGGGTTTGTGCATGGTGCCCGGTGGACGTCGTGGTCCCTGCAGCTCCGGTCTAGGGTCGTCATAAATCTGATACGAGTCTCCGTGTTGCCTCTCCAGAAATTCCTCAGGATGCATGTGTTATTCCATGCGCCACTAGCAGAGAGAGAGCTGTGCCATTCTTCATAAATAACGCCACTCTCCCCGCCTCCTCGTCATTAACGTGTCTGGCTAACCACAGTTGGAGCAACAAGGAAAAAAGATGATCTATTAGGAGCAACATGGAGGAAATAGTCCCACATTTTTCCTGAAAATAACACATTTTGTGTCTTTTTTTGTTTTGTTCTTTAGATCCAGAATTAATTAAACTGGATGGCTT
Source organism: Nothobranchius furzeri (assembly GCF_043380555.1). Taxonomy (NCBI): domain Eukaryota; kingdom Metazoa; phylum Chordata; class Actinopteri; order Cyprinodontiformes; family Nothobranchiidae; genus Nothobranchius; species Nothobranchius furzeri. The sequence goes on from NC_091742.1 coordinate 5,810,625, forward strand.
TGCTGTGTTGGTAAATACACCCGTCAGCAACACATCAGCAGGTAAATCTCACCAACAGTGTATTTGAGTAATGTAACAAATACACTGGCATTTGTTTTGTTTGCCGATGATACCACTATTTTCTGTGCAGGAGACAATATTAGCGAGTTAGAAAGGATGGTCCAAATTGAAATGTGCGTCATTAAAGAGTGGTTTATTCAAAATAAGCTTACATTAAATATAGCAAAAACAAAATTTATGTTGTTTGGTATGGCTAATAAAACTGAGGTTAAGCTGCAAATAGATGGATGTGAAATTGAGCAAGTAACAGAACATAAGTTCCTTGGAATAGTAATTGATAATAAATTAAGTTGGAAACCACAAATTAAACATGTATATAATAAGGTTGAGAGAAGCATCTACATTATGAATAAAGCTCGGCAGTACTTGAATTATAAATCACTCCATGTCCTTTATTATTCATTGATTTATCCCTATCTTATTTACTGTGTAGAGGTATGGGGTAACACTTATGAAACATCTATTGTACCCTTGTCTATCATACAGAAAAGAGCCCTGAGAGTCGTTCTCAATGTTAGATTTAGAGACCACACTAATCCGTTATTTATATATTCTAAAATACTAAAATTTAAAGATTTAATTCAGCTATATACAGCGACGTTCATGTTTAACGTGCATAGGAAATTATTACCAAACAAATTATTAATGCTATTTATAAAACCAGATAACCTATATAATTTCAGATACAAACTTAACTTTAGGCATACATATTTTAGAACAACAATAAAGTCACTTTGTATTTCTGTTACGGGTGTAAGAGTTTGGAATAAGCTAAGTGAGGATCTAAAGCAAAGTCCCTCATTGCATAAGTATTAAGAGAAGTATAAAAAAAATATACTAATCAATTACATGGAGGAGGAGGAAAAGTTGTAAGGGTGTTGCATTTGATTGTAATTGTAATTGTCTATTGTTGGTGAACTGGGAGCTGTGGGGGGGGGGGGGGGGGGGGGGGGACATAAGAAAATGTAAATTTTGTTTGTGTGATTGAGGATAAAACATGTTATAGGAAAATGGCAATGACACTCAGTGTAGGGAAAATATATTTTTTTTTGTTTTATCTTTCTTGAAATTTGATTTGGGGGGGGGGGATTATATAAGCTACCAGAGCTTCGTTCCCTTCCCATTGAACATGTTCTACATATATATATATATATATATATATATATATATATATATATATATATATATATATATATATATACTTTTTGAATGCTTTGGGTTGTCTATTGATTTGCATGCATGTTCAATAAAGAAAGAAAGAAACTTTCCTTGAGAGCGGTGCATCTCATTAAGCAGATAAATGTTTAAATGAAACCACATATACCAGGGCTATTATGGCCGTCAGCATTAAGGCGATAATTACTCACTTTGCTGTTTAGAAGGGCAACAGTTTTCTTTTCCTTCATACCTCTGCTTGCTCTTTTCCTGTGGGATCATTTAGGAAAACAGTCGTCTGTGACTCACAGAGTCTGTACTGTATTAGGTATATTTTTCTTGTGGGTGATCCAGATTTAACATATTTGTCGGAGCAAGCATCCTTTAATGATGCGTGCCACATAAAGTACCACAGAATAGCCTGTCAGTAGTCACTTGTATAGATGGTTAATGAACCGGATTAAGTTGTTGTTTAGGGATTTTGTCTGGAGATACTGTTGCTCCAGTTTTCCTGATGGTGCAGTATGTGCAGAAATTGTGGAAAATGACTTTGAACCATTAGATCTGGGTGTAAAATTAGATGTTTCTCAGGTGATTTTCAGGGAAAATGACAACTCTTAAACCTGAAAGCCAACAGAACCCACCAACTTTAAGTTCACTCTTACTTGGAGGACCAGACAGATGATTACTTTCTTAGTTACCCTAACCCAAAAACCATATTAATATTTTCATTTTAGGTTGTTTTTTCAAGGCATAAAAATTCTCCTGCAGTCAATTTAAAGTCACATCTGGATTTTCTACACTGTAAAACCTGATTAGTTCCACTTACTTAAAAAATGCATCCTAACCGATTGCACTTAAAATTATTAGTAAATTAATTAGTTATTTCCATGCTGTAGTTCTTTTTTAAAACACAGAGCAGTTCTGTTTACCTGAGCGTCAGCCTGAGGAAGTTTGCAGTCGCAAACGAAACGTAGCGGGAAAACAGGTGAACAGAACTGCTCTGTGTTTTAAAAAAGAACTACAGCATGGAATTAGAGATACGACACAGCAAAAACACACCTAAGATAATTAGTTAATTGTATTGGAAAATACAGATGTCACTTTAAATTGACTGCAGTAGAAATTGTGTGTGTTGAATAGACAAAAACCTAAAATGAAAATAAAAACATGGTTGTTGTTATACATAGATTGGAATTTTTAATGGTTTTCATGAAAAACAACCAATCAGTCTAGAACTGTTATTTTAGATTAACTCTTGAGTTTTCATTTACATTTGTTTATCCTGCATTACAAAGGGCGTTTTGAGCTTCCTGTATGTACTCTAAACACATGAGTTCTTTCTGTTCCTGAAAAGAATTATTTCGTTTTTCCAAACTTTGATTATGTGTTTGGCACCGTAGCGAGGAACACAGACAGAACTCATTCTCCAGTGAAATGGTGAAAACTACTGATTAAACTGACGACTCTCAGTGCTATCCAGAGATCCTGCTCTGAAGTCTAAATTTTCTCCTCTGGAGACCGACTTAATCGTATTTGCACAATCTTATTTCAGCAATCAAAGCCAAATCACATGGGTTTTTTTTCCTGTCCATGTAATTGAGAAATGAACCTCTGAGAAAATAAACTGCTAAATAAAAGGGCTGCATGATGGCACAGTTGCCTCGCGGCAAGAAGGTTGCAGGTTCGAAACTCAGCTGTGGCCTTTCTGCGTGGAGTTGCGTGTTCTCCCCATGCATGCATGGGTTTCCTCCGGGTTTCTCGCACAGATCACAACACGCCCTGTAGATTCACAATTGTGCGTCGCTTTGGACAAACATATCTGCCAAATAAATAAACATAAATCGAAGATGGTAAAAAAAGGAATGCATTAATAAAAGCTGAAGAAAAGTCTAGCTTTATACAGTTATTAGATTATCTAATTTGGGGTTTAAATATGAAGTAATATTGATAAAGAACTATTTACTGTTGAATGTTATAACCATAACTATATGTTTATGTTTATGTTTACGTTTATGTATTTAGCAGACGCCTTTGTCCAAAGTGACTTACAAGTGATAATCGGCATGTTGCCCTTGAGGCTAACAGCAACAAAAACAACAACAACTTGACATCAATCATGGAGAGGAGGGAACAAGGAGTGGACAGTAGAGAGGGGGGACGGGTGCAGGGAAGGTGCTAGTTTAGAAGATGCTCTCTGAAGAGCAGGGTCTTCAGGAGTTTCTTGAAAATTGAAAAGGAAGCCGCTGTTCTGGTAGTGCTTGGTAGGTCATTCCACATTTGTGGAACGATGCGTGAGAAGAGTCTGGATTGTCCTGAGCGTGGTGTAGGCACTGCTAGCCGACGATCCTGTGATGACCGGAGCGGCCGGGCCATGATGTAAGCCTTTGCAAGAGGATTCAGGTAGAAATATATGACATATATGATAATCTATTTAGAAATTGACCACCTGTGGATCCTCCACCAGAGGGCAGTAGTCATATATGAGTGGATGCTGCAGGTTTCTGATGAAAGTACTAATCCTAATACTCCATCTGGAAGTGGTTTGATGAGAATTTGAGCCAATAGTCACACAAGGATTATTCACTTCATCTCAGAATAAGCTAAGCTTGTTTTCATAGATAATGATCAATAACAGGGATGGTTGATCATATTTTCATTTGGAATTAGTTCTCAGCATCCTTTTCCAGATATCTTATAAGTACTACTTTTATTCAATTGTGATTTAGAAGACAATGATCACAGGAAAAACTAATTTTTCATGTTGAACGCAGTGACTACTTAACTCCGTCTTAAAGCAGATATTTCACTTATTTCTAAGCTGGCATCATGAAAGTACCTCTAGGCTTCTGTAAAACCTGTTGCTACTGATTATTTTGATTCTAGGAAAACCTGCCATCTCCGTAGGTCCATCTGTAGCCCACTTATCCAAGGTCACAGACATTGCTGATGCTGCATAGAAGCCCATGGATCTCTTTCTTTAGTGACACTCCAGCTCTTCCTAGGGAATCCCAGGATGTAGAGGACATACGGCCCTTCCATTGGCCTTGTTCCAGCTCCTAAATCTCCAGAGTTGGGTGACCAGGAGGTATCCTAGTCAGATGCCCCAAACACCCAAGTGGCTCAAGATGATTCTTTTCATGTTATCTCCAAGACTGAACCCAATGACCCTACAGAGGACACTCATTTGGTCAATTGTATCTGGATCTCATCCAATTGGTCCTCATCCAACTGTCACGGTCATTGGTGAGCCCATCTTTCACACCTTCCTACAGTCACTGGTGAACAAAACACCAAGATACTTGAACTTGAAGACACTTGGTGAGTAACATGAGCAGTTAGCTATGAAATCCAAACTTGTGAGTAGAGTGTTGAAACAGGAATTCAGAGATAGTGACAGAGCATAAATCTTGAAAGTGGTTGAGTTCCCCGAGGCAGAGTAGTCACCCAGAGGAATGTATGCATGTTAGTTTGCAGACCAACCTAAAAGCATCTTGAGCCACCGACAGGAGATCCAGCATCAGGAGTGTGGGGTTATTTGGCTTGGGTTTTAGAACCAATGTGCACAGTGAAAGGTTTTCAAAGGGATCAAAAAGAAAAAAAAAGTAAAGTTTGACTCGACCTAAATTCAAATATTGCTAAATTTGATTAAAAACAGCACAAGAAAATATGATCTAATTGACTTGGACACATCTTACACAATTTTCCTTAAAGCATGATGCATTAATTGTTGTTCTCCTAAAGACTTGAGGTTAGGAAACAGTGATTTTAAGAAGAGGTTAAATCATCACTCATCGCTCTTTGAAGTGAAGGAGTTTTCTCAACTGTTGGTAAGAAAAAGAAGAAATAAAGGCCAAAGACAGACAAAAGTTTTGTCCAAGTTGAGTCAAAATCAGAATTAGCTTCATTGCCAAATAGTGAGACTCACGTTTCCAGGAATTCGCTTTGTTGGAACAGTGCAGACATACAGATGCATTATTCACAATAAATATTTAACATAAGAGAGAAGGGGAAAGAAGCTGTCCTTGTGGTGCAAGGTTCTTGCCCAGATTGACCTGAACCTCCTGCTCAAATGGAATGGTTTGAAAAGACAGTGGCCAGGATGAGTGATGTCAGCTGTAACACACCTCAGAGCCATGGAGGTGTGCATGTTGTGGACAGATGAGATCTGCAACAGATGAGATCTGCTGAATGCACGACATGCTGTAGTCTGTTTGTCCATCACAGTGGCCCCGGGTGCCACACAATGATAGCGGAGGTGAGGATGGACTCGACGATGGACGTGTAGAATTAGATAGACCATTATCATTGTTGGCATTCTGAGTTTCTTAAGCTATTGGTAGGAAGAACATCCTCTGCTGGGCCGTTTTGACAAGGGGGGGGGGGGGGGGGGGGGCAGTGTAGCTTACACTCTCCTGAAGTCCACAATCATCTCTATGCATTCAGGTTGTTGTTTTTGCACCAGAATGCCAGATGTTCCACCTTCCTCCTGTAAGCGGACTCATCCCCGTCTGAGATAAGGCTGATAAGGGCAGCAGTAGCTCAGGTGGTAGAGCGGGTTGCCTCATGATCGGAGGGTCATGGGTTCGATTCCAGCTCCCGCCAGGGGTATCCTGCTGTTGTGTCCTTGGGCAAGACACTTCACCCAACTTGCCTGTGTTAGTGGTGGTCAGAGGGACCGACAGCGCCCAATGGCAGCCTCGCCTCTGTCAGACCTCCCCAGGGCGGCTGTGGCTACAAGTAGCTTACCATCGCTAGCAGTGTGTGAATGTGAGTGTGTGAAAGCATCTTTGGGTGTCTTGAAAAGCGCTATATAAGTTCAATGCATTATTATTATTATTATTATTATTATTATTATTATTATTATTATTATTATTATTATTATTATTATAAGGGTGGTGTCATCTGAAAACTTGACCAGCTTCACAGACTGGTGGATGGAGGTGCAACCGCTGGCGCACATGGAGAATAGAAGAGGGGAGAGGACACAGCCTTGAGGGGTGCCAATGTTGGTGGGACCACAAGCTGAAGCAATTGCAGCAAATTATTTCTTTGTAATTTTCTTTGTTCCTTTTTACATTTTCTTTTCACAAAAACAGCTGAAATTTCTTCATACTTCTTTTCAAATCCACAACCAAAGAGGACATATAATCTCAGCTGGTCTAAGGGAAAAGAAAACTACATCACAGCATTTCGCCCTGGTAATTTCTTAGGTTTTTATCACTCTCACCTTGTCAGCTGACTCACCCAGCTGAGCTTTCCTCTGCTTAATCAGAAACTAGAAAGTTTCTTTTTGTCACATAATAATCATGAGAAATTGTGTGAGAGGAATAAAAGAATGGAAGGGTGAAATGGACTTAATACTTTTATTCTGGCTCCGCCATTGTTCATTGCTTCATCAGCCATATGATCCCCGTCATGAAACAGTTAATTGTTTCATAATCGGCGTCTGAGAGATTGTCAAAAGTGCAGCGACTACTAGAATTGGACTCAAAGCAGAACACCAGAACTTGGAAAGGACGATGGGGGACACATTGCAATTCCAAAACGTTGCCTTTTCCTGATAGATAGATAGATAGATAGATAGATAGATAGATAGATAGATAGATAGATAGATAGATGATAGATAGATAGATAGATAGATAGATAGATAGATGATAGATAGATAGATAGATAGATAGATAGATAGATAGATAGATAGATAGATATTTTTTTTCGGTCAACAACAACAATTTATCAATTTTACATAAAAGTAATCAAGCAACCGAAAAAAGGAATAGGTTGAAGCCTAGTGGCTTATAATTAGCCTATCCTTAACTCCCACAGACATAATCAAATCCTTAACCAAGGCTGATAGCTAAGGTGCATAACATTTAAAGAAAAAACAATGATAAATCTAGAAATCAAATCAACACAAGGTTGGACATCAAACTAAGTTTCTATAACTTTGGAAGATGCAATTTTTTAAAATTTTCTTGAAAAACGACAAAGAATAACACATCTTCAGTTCATCATTAAGTCCATTCCATAACTTCACTCCCAAAACCGACACACATCTATACTTCGCATTAGTTCTCACTTTAGGTATTTCAAACATTTAAGACCCCCTCAAATCATATTTTCCATCTCTTAATTTAAACATACTTAAAATACAAATTGGAACATTCTTTTTCACCACTCTATACATCATTTCTAAAGTTTTAAGATATATAATGTCCTTAAATTTTAACATAGCTGATCCTACGAAAAATTGGTTTGTGGACTCCCTATATCCAGCTTTATTTATTATTCTAATAGCTCTTTTTTGCAATTTAAAAATTGAATCCAGATATGTTTTGTATGTTTTGTGTGTTTTCCCCCAAATTAAATGACTCTGTTTACAATCACTGCAATTGGAATTAGATTATTTATCAGCAAATGTGTTATGAATGGGATGGTTATGTGCAAACGTTTTCCACAGCAGTTGAGTTTCAACAAGGCCCCAAAGGCCGGAAATGCACACATCAGTTCAAATATGAATTACGAGGACATAAAATAACATCAACTAAACTGTGCTTCCTTTGGCCAACAGGGTTGTTGAAGTCCTCTCAAACCACAGCCAGAAATCGCTCTAGTGCATGGAGAACAAGGAGGGTGGACAGAACAGCTCACCCTGCTGGTGCGACCTTCACCAGGACTCACAGGAGAGCACCACAGTCCTCATCTGGTCCTAGGCAGCCGGAGAGAGCTGTGGAAGGAGCTCCGCCTCTAGAGAGAAGACGTCAACACCAAACCAAACCTCAGGCTGACCAGAGAAACCGATACACACCAAAAATCTGTAAGAAAGCCAACATCTCATTTTCTAATCATCAGTTATTCGTATGCAAAAATATATATTTGTGGTTGGCTCACATCAGAGCATCAGAAACAACTTTAGATTTGATAAATAAGAGGCTGTACATTACAAATATGTTAGCTATAAGCACATACTTTGTTTGGACGATCTTTAGTGTCCATAGTGTAAACCCTGGCCGTGCCTGGTATCCTTTTCTATTCGTAGCGTCTGAGTCCGTTCATGTGGTGTCACTGCAGGCACAGAAGGCCCAGGGCCAGAGCGCACCCTCCAACCGAGCAGTCACCACCAAAACCCAAATCCCAGGTACCCAACACTCATTTTAAGAACAACGTTAACCTTTACAGAGTCACTTCAGACCTTGTTGTCATGTCTTTTTGTACGTGTGTTGTGCAGAGCCACCTGAATACGAAGCCCGGGACATCAGTGTCAGGGTCATGTCTCCAAAGTCTGTCCTGATCTCCTGGGTTGACCCTGCTGTTGAGATGGGAAAGGTTGACCCAGGGACATCCAGGTAGGACTTTTCTGAAGGACTCTGCTGGAGAAGTATGTAGGTGCTTCATCTAATAAAATAACTAAAGAGAATTTAAGGTACACATAAAGAGGCTGTGTTTAAAGGTGTGGAATAATTGTTTAATCAATAATTTTGAGTGGTCTCTGGTAGGAATGAATGCCTTGCAAGCTGTACTCAGGGCAAAAAAAGCCCAGAATTGCTTGGATCAGCACTGTCAAGTGGCAGCAGACTGCACAATTTGGACTTTTATTTCCTGATATTTAGACATCTCACCTCAGATTGGATAACAGCAATGTGACTCTAACACTGACTTGTAATGTGGATGTTTTATCTCCACAAATAACGCAAGCCTAGAGAAGTTTTCTTTGTAGTGGTGTTGCTAATGCTAATGGTTAGCATTTACTAGTCGGGGCGTTGTCTGCTGATTCCCGGATGTTAAAACCTCAACAGCCTTCCCCGTCACAAGTCAAGATGGGTGAATCCATGAAGGTTAGGTGAAGTGTGACGTAGATCTGCCAGGCTTTTCAAATCCTAGAGTTTCATCATCTATCAGACGCTAATGCATAGGTGTAGCAGACATTTTTCATGTTCAGCCTGCTTGGAAAAACTCAGAGTGGCTGATTATAATCAGAAAAAAAAACATAAAAATATTGTTTTTAAGTGAACCACACCTTTAAAACAAGAGTTGTTTTCAAATAAAACCTTTGTTTTTCCTCTGAACTTAGATCATACACAGTTAAGTTCAGGGAAAAAGGCGAATCAGCACGCTGGGAGTACAAAGAAAGCACCCAGAGGAGAATGATGATCGACACCCTGTCTGCTGACGGCATGTACGAGTTCTCCATCAGAATTTCTCAGGGAGAAAAACACAGCAAGTGGAGCGTCTCAGTATTTCAGAGGACTCCTGAGTCGGGTATGTACTGCCTCTGTGTGCTGAAAAACATTTGCTCTTGCATGACCCCTCCTGTTAAGCCTTCCCTACTTATTTCTTTATGCCACACCTCATTACAATCAGCACCTATAACTCCCATGTGATGCATATATTTTTGGCTGCAGCTCCCTCATGATTGGAGCTGTTCTACTATGTCACAGGAGCTCCTGAGCTGTGGTTCATTGGTATGTCAAAATTTACAGCCTGGCCCCCAGTTCAGATCTCCATCTGCAGCTTCATACAAATTGTCATGGGATAGTTTCTTTCAGTTTATGGCAGCTGTACTTTGCTCTGTTGAAGAAATTTTGGCACAAGAGTCCCTACTCTTATTCTACATGACTAGAGCAACACTTTCCTGAAACTTTAATACTTTGTATATGCTGTTACTTTTATCCAACTGCTGCTTTTTTCTGAATTTCTATTCATTGTTGCTCTCCTTTCACTGCTAGCACCATCTGGACCACCTGAAAATTTCGAGGTCAAGCCATTACGAGGAAAGGGAACTGCTGTCACTGCAACTTGGGATCCTCCAGAGGAACCAAATGGCCGAATAAGAGGTAAGGAATGAAAGATTAAAGCTAAACCAGTACCTAAAAAAATACATACGGAAATACTATACTGTCTGTTTTATACAGTTCCTCTTATTTTTCTGATTTGTTAAAGTGATACTAGGCAGTTTTGGCTCTGTTAGTCAAACCAAAAGCAAGACATCTCCTCACTCTGCGTTTGTCTTTTTAATTAAATTCAATTCAATTCAAGTTTATTTCTATAGCGCCAAATCACGACAAGTGTCGTCTCAAGGCACTTCACATAATAAGTGTTCCAATACAGGTCAGTTCATTAAGCCAATCAGAAAAAAAGTTTCCTTTATAAGGAACCTAGCAAATTGCATCGAGTCACTGACTAGTGTCAGTGACTTTACAGCAATCCTCATACTAAGCAAGCATGCAGCGACAGTGGAGAGGAAAACTCCCTTTTAACAGGAAGAAACCTCCAGAGAATCCTGGCTCAGTAGCACCTTAAAGTTACAGTGTTTAGTTTCCTGGCAATAGGGGGCAGTATATACATTTCAGGGTATTTTTACGCCATATCGCCATGATTGTCGCTAGTTTAAAATAACATTACAATAAATGTTACCTGTGGATCGGAAAGCATGCAACCTTGGCGTGACTCCTCAGATTTTGATGGTCCTTCAGTTAATTTCATCGTGAGAATTCAATGCCGATTGTAGTTTTCTGGCATAGTTTCCGGATCTTCTCGGGGTCCTGCGCCTGTTTATGACGTTATACTATGGCAATACCACATATTCGATTACATTCTGTCACATAGGTTTTGGAAAGAGTTGAGCAGTTTTGTTATTAAATGCTTACTGTCTAAGTGTTTTCAAATGTGGCAACGTAGCTTCCATTAGTCCCAGCCTCTACTGTGATGTAGTTGACAGGCACAGGACTTTGAGCCAGCCAGAAAGAAACATGGCGTTCAATATGACACATCACACCCTTTGTTCTTTAGACCCGACTTTTATGGTTAAACCTTATGAAGCCGCCAATATTTTTCAAAGACTGAACATCATTTTACTCATTTTCAACAACATTTTGATGGATATTTCCAGAGATTAATGGTAAAAATACACAATGTCACTTTAAAGGGATACTATGCAGTTTTGGCCGTTAGCAGAACCATAAGTGAAACTTATCTCTTCACTGCGCGTTCATCTTTTTAACACCTTAATCTAACTACTGAAATGTCTCCTCATCATTCATTAGTGTCTACAGGAGCGGTTCATCACTAAATCAAACAATTCAGCTGTGTTCACAACTTAAAACATGCAGGAAGTATGTTGGAAGCAGACTGCAGCTCCAGGCATGTCAGCTCCACTTTTTTGAGTCCATCGGGGACTGGACTGGTACTCTGAAGTTGCAAGTGTGGGATTCTGGCCACAGAGGGAGGAGGGGTGAGGGGTTGCTCTTAGTGACATTTCATTAAACCTGTAAAGGGTCATTTTAGCACATACTGGCTCAAGAAAATGAATAAAAATGTGAAAAAGTTGCATAGTGTGTCTTTTAAAGATACAAGCTTTTTGGCACAGTTTTATAACTCTGTGCTTTATAGCAGGGGTGTCCAATCCTCCTGGAGGGCTAGTATCTAGCCGTTTTTAGTTTTAACCCTCCTTCAGCACACATGGTTTCAATCAGCGGCAGATTGACAGGCTTCTGCAGAGCTTGATGAGCTGCTGCACAGGTGATTCGACCACTGATCAAGTGTGTTGGAGCAGAAAAACCACTAAATCTGCTGGACACCGGCCCTCCAGGACCAGGATTTGGTACTCCAGCTTTATAGGCATTAAAATAAAGATGCTTGGTTACTATTTCTCCATAATGATTATGTTTTACTTCCACACAGAATACATCTTGTCTTATGCCCCTGCTATGAGACCATTTGGAATGAAAAGTGTCACATACCGTGGCAGCACCACTACGGCCACCATAGATGGCCTAACCCAAGGAGAACGTTATATTTTCAAAATAAGAGCCACTAACAGGAGAGGGATGGGACCACAAAGCAAGGCATTCAGCGTTGCCATGCCACAAGGTAAGCATTGGATTTTGATCACATAATGTGTATCTGTAAATTTGAAGGCTACACACCTCCATTATTATAATTAGTGTTTTGATTTGCCAGCCAACAGAGCTACCTCTTCCTTTTCAAAGTCCAAGGACACCCAGAGGACCACCCACCCTTCTTCCAAGCAAGATACTGATAATCCCAACTTTCAGTCAAAAGAAAAACCAGAGGAACCAACCACAACCCCTAAGTCACACCACGCTTCAAATGCCAGCAGGCGTGCACGTCCACTTTCACAGACACGTTCCTATCACAGTATCTTCTCTTCTGTCCGAGGCTCAGTCAGGAATGGAGTGAACAGAGTCTCAACCAGACCAAGAGCAAAAGAAGACGAAGAACAGGAACATGACAAAGTACCTACAACCCCACCTCCTGCAGAAGAGACAACCACAATGGAAGTTGTACCAGAGCCGGAACAACTTGACAATGATGTCTCCCTTTTATCCGAGGATGAAGTTGATTTTATTAAAGAACCATTGAGCACTGAAACCCCCAGCCTTAAAGTTTTCACACCCTCCCCAACCAAACCTGTGCTTCAAAGTCCTAAACGGCCAAACAGAAGGCCAGTAAAGATCAGGGTCCATCAAAAAGCTGGATCCAAGGATACTTCCTCTTCATCCTCATCATCCCCGTCCACCACCTCATCATTCTCTTCCTCACATACTCAAGATGTATCAGTGAGTAGAAAGGACCATGTAGACATTACATATCCCGAAACACGAAACATCTACAATAAGTCCAACACAACACTAGTAAAATCATCTTCTACGGGTCAAAAAGACATCAGTTCACATAAGACAGGCGCTACACCGGTAGGCACAAGCTCATCTTCAGCAGAAAGTAGCAGTAGTTCTGGTTCTAAATATGGTTTTGGCCGGAGGCAACCTGGAATTTTGTTTAGAGGGAATTTCACTCGATTGCTTAATGGCCACAAACCGACTGTGAACACACAGTTTAAACCAATCAGAACCCAGAGCCAAGTCACACTAAACACACTTAGTTCAGCCAAATCTCAGTCCACCCTACCAGAAAGAACACAACACCATGAAACATCAGATGGTTTAGATCCAACAAGGTCACCTTCAAGAAGTTCTTTAGACAGTCATGCAACATCTGATTCAAATGATTCAGACCAATCACTGCCTGGGTCTCATGGTACAAAAACGTCACTAGATACTTCATCTACTTCATCTACTTCACAGAGCAGTACAAGCCACCGATCGACTGTAGACACACAAGGTGCCTCTGAATCAGCTCCACGAAGAACATCTCACAGCTCAGCAACGTTACATACCGCACAGAGCTCACATGCATCACTGGACGGAAGGGCATCGTTCAGGGAGGGTAATGGAGACATGATATATAAACATGTAGAACACACAGAACCCAAACATGAAGAGCAAATTCTAAATTCTAAAGACCACGTCAAAGAGGAAGATGAGGACAAAAGAAAAGTCGAAACCACTAATAGAAAAACTATATCTTCTCGTACTAGAATCAGCTCTTCGTTTGCTGAAAAATTTCCCTGGCTGGCAAGTCGTTACCCGGGTAAATTTAGCACGAGCACAAGGACATCAACTACAAGGCAGAATGGGAGGACCCCTTGGACAAATTGGGTTTCATCATCTGTTGGGGCTGGTAGACCACTTTTGGTAGGAGCACCCACAAAAGTCCCAGGAGCTACAGGTACTTCAGGAGTATCTTTAAAGCAAGAAACCAAAGAAGACCTGAGGACTTCATCCAAATATGACTCATCGAAAAATAGTGTTGGAGTGAGTACAGTTAAGCCTGCTTTAAACAATCCAAGTACAGACACTAGTGACGCTAGGAATCCTCCTATTTTTTCATCTTCTGCAACTTCTACATCTTTCAAGTCTGGCTCCAACCCACTTAGAGAACCTACTGGTGATCCCATCCATAAAGAAATCTCAAATAGTGGTGATCATAATAAGGAAAATCTCAGCACAAGGGTTAGAGAAGGGAATGGAAAAATTCCAGATCACAAAGCAGCCCACACAAACTTTACATCTACTTTAGTTGTCCACAGGAATGGAGATGATGAGAAAGTGGACACAAGAGACATTTCATCCAGGACTTCTACAGGAGTCAATTCAAGTCAGCGCCGCTTTGGCGTTGGGATGAATGGAAGGGTGCGCTCTTCCCTTCTCACCAACAGACAGTTTGGTGGCTCGAGGCTTCCTGTCAGACAGGTGCAGAACTCTCGACTGGGTGGTGCAACGTCATCCTCCTTTGATTCCTCTTCTTCTGTAAATGTTCCCAAGCCAGTTTTAAACTCAGAGCAGGATGCAAGTAGTGATTCTAAAGCAACAAGGACATGGGGTGGTAACTCCCATGCAGCATCATCTACATCTAGAGATAGTTTGAGAACTCAAGGGACTAGGTCACGATATCCCATCATTAGAGGGAAACCAAACAACGGCGGAGGATTCAAACCGAGCAACGGAAACGGTAAAGTCGTTTGGTATGTTCATATGACTAAAAGCTGCTGACAAATTCAGTTTTATGCTATAGGCACTGATACCTCCATGAACTAAAATGTCATTGTTTTTAACTGTGTGATATTGAATTCAAATGAATTGTAACATCATGCCTTAAATCTATGACAGCTGGTAAAATTGGACAGTCCAATTTAACTGACAAAGAGATCACTTCGTCTCGTGGAACTAGCAAGGCCTCTGGGCAGAAGTTCATCACTGGGCCTGACGGATCCAAATGGGTAATAAATGGCTTTAATCAAAATGTGCATACTCATAGAAGATGAGATTTTCAAATTTCCTATTTTTTAGTCATTAAACTGATATCTAAGTCCTCAAGAGAATAATTAGAAAAACATCTTCTGACTAGATTGTCTCGTGACATTAGTAACATTTTTGTCTATTCAGGTGATTGACTTGGAGCGAGGAATCCTCATGAACCAGGATGGGAAAGTTCTCCAAGACTCCCAAGGCAAGCCCAAGAGAGTGGTCCTCGGAGAAGATGGACGCACCATTTTTGGTGATTTGCTTAATTCATGTGATCTGATTTGTGTAACATATAAACATAGAAAACCAGAAGATCTGAGAATACTAGGGATGTGTATTGGGAAATTCTGGCGATACGATACATATCACGATACAGGGGAGACGATAGAATATTTCACAATAAATTGCGATACATTCAGCCAGATGGTATTAGAAATTTGTTTATACTGAAATTAATGTAGGAAAATTTCAATAAACAGTTCAAACTGATAGCGTGTTAAACATGAGGTTTTTGAACCGTAATAGAGGGATTTACATTTCAGTGGTGGGAACAAAACCCAATGCACACTGCTGCCAACTAGTGGTCGGCATTTGAATTCCACCAAAAGAATGGAAAGTGTTTGCATGGAAATTCTTCCAAGAATTCGAAACACAGCTTTTGAATTTTGATATAGTATTGCAGGAAATAAATATTGCCATTTATTGCCATATAAATATTTTCTTACATCTCTATTCCACACTATGAAAAAGGTAAAAGTGTGTGTGATTTGTGCTGATATTGTATCTGATTGATATCGGTATCAGTCATTACTGAAGGCTGCAACATCGATATTGTATTGGAAGAGAAAATGTTGTATCGGGACATCCCTATCTAATCAGATTTATGCAGCTGTTTGAATGCTAGCTAAACAATAGAAAAAGTTGTTTATACTGTTTACCATTATTTTAATAGGTTGTAAAACACAAGCCTGAATTTGTGCAATGCTTTGAATTAAGTCATCAATATCAACTTTTCCCTTCTTATGCTACCCAATCACCTTTCTCAGACCACATGGGTAGTCCCCTAGTAAGTCAGGAGGGCATCGCTCTGTTTGGCCATGGCAGAGATAGTCAACCTGTGATCAACCCAAAAGACAAGTTTCTCACAGTTGGGGGTAAACCTGTTCTTGGTTTGGACTTGCTTCGGCCAAGAACCTCCGTTGTTACCACCACAAAGGCTCCTACTACCACTGTTGAACCAACAACCATTGAATGGACAACGGAGGAGTTTACCACAGGGCTGCCGTACCCAACCTGTCCATCCGGAACCTTCTCCAAAACAGATGAATACGGATATCCAATTCTTGACCCAGAGGGAATTCTGGACTGTTATCCAGAAGGTGAGAGATGACACTCATATAAGAGTGATGACACTTTATAAGATAAAACTCTAAAATAAAAGTTTTGTTATTGGTTTTTTTTATAGTGCTTCGGTTAAATAAACACTCATACAATCATGGATAATTATGAACTCGGTTGTATTCATAACCATCTGGGCTAAGTTTGGGAGTTCTTCCTGTTGGTTCCCAAAGAGGCTTATAACTGTCTAAATAACTTTGCGATCTAGTGAGTGTGTAAGTGTGAGTCTTTGCGTGGGGGAGCTAGCTGTGGTTACACACACCGTGCTGTCCACTACATACTGTCAATGATGTTACCACAAAACATACACATAAACACGTTGTTACAGCAGAAACATGTGAGAATTTAATGTTAATGAACCACCTGAAGCACTTAGAATGTCATGCAATTCATTTTATTGTGATGTTGCAATATTAGCCTTAATGGAATTGTGAAATTGATGCTACAGCTTGTTCTGTTTCTCTGACAGAAGAATCCTCAGGAATGGAAATGGACCACATGCCTACAGTGTCGATGGTGCCTGATGCTTTAGCTCTTGAGAAAGGTATTGACTGGGATTGGCTTTGGACCAGTTGGTCTATCGCCACAGCGCTGGGATAGACCGAACTGCACTGCATGCCCATTGTTCGCTGACTGTTAGGCACTGTTTATCTGTTCATTCCATTAGCTTGCCAGTTATGTCCCTTCTCTCCCTCCTTGCTCCTGCCTGTGGTCTTTATGTTGATTCTTCTTTTGGATGTTGGGCTTGCTTGGTCTTGGTTCATTACTGTGGTTTTGGATCATTTTCATTATCAGCTGTTTTCAATCATTTCCACTCCAAAAACCTCACATTGCTAAGCTAAAGAATGATGTTCCTTATGATTTCAGTCTATTTATTTTCAGCTTTGCTTAAGATTTAAGCTTGAACCAAATACTAACTGAATGTACAGAAACATTAGCATTAAAAAAATTGATTCCTTTAAGAGTATTTTGCTTCTAACCCTTTCTTTTTCTTTTTAGCAATGTTATACTGAATCAAAAATTATTTTTTTAGCATTTTTCCAAGCATTGCACTGAGCTGGTTGCATGTGTGTGTCTGTGTGTGGACTATGATGTCATGTCAAGGTCCACTGGTGCAGGATGCGATTAAAACCACAATGAAAGAGGAAAGAGCTCATCATTTTCACCCTCTGAGACCCAACATGTTTGTGTGGTTTGGAGACTTTTGAAACTATTGTCACACATGGAAACTATGGGCAGCAAAAGCACATCTTTGAATATCAGCTCCTTTCAAATTGAGCTTGCGCATGTGTTCTCATTTAATTAAACTAGTCTGACACCCTCACTACACAATAATCATGACCATTGCCAAGGAGAAATAAGACTCAACAGCATATTAGTAAGTTAGGGTGGATATATAGTAAATCTGTTCATCAAGTTGTCATTAATGTGTATGCTTTTTAGAAGAAATGTTTGTACATACCACCTTGTTACCAACTACCACCACAACCACCACCACGACTACTTCTACCACCACAACGGTCCCAACTCCAGAGCCTCACAACCAATCACCCAACAGAGGTCCATCATCCGAGTTTGATCTCAGTGGGAAGAAGCGCTTCACAGGTACTCTATGCACCTTAATTTATGTACATCAAGGAAGCTAAAGCTAATCCACTGTGATCCATCAGTTGAAGAAATATTGCAGTCTGCTACTCTCTTATGCTCAAATAGGCCTGCTCATATAAAATGTTTTGCAAAAGTTTTGAACGCACACATTTTGGGTTGATTGCAGCTGAAAATCTGTTTTCATGGAATTTGGTGTCACCAACAGCCGCAGTCCAAAGATTAATTGGATTTCTCCTCTTTCCATGCTTATGTTACCAATTTATAATCCACTGTTTTATAGGAAACAACAATTAAGCCAAGTTTCCACTCATGCAAACTTCTCTCTGGCCTAGGTTGAGTTGCATCTATTGATCCACACAAATGTGATGTTTGACCTTTGGCCTTTATCAATACACTAATTAGAAATACAGTAGTTCAATTTAGGTCTGCTTTGTTTTTCTGCTTAAATGGCAAACAGCTTGGAGTCAGGAGTGATGCATTTCACCTAAAATACAGCGAGAAATACATGACACTGGTACTTTAAATAATACTTAGTAAAACAGCAAAGCTGGGATGCAATGGGTTGTGGTTACTAGGTATGATTCTTACCCGTGCTGTGGAAGGCTGAGTGAAGCACTGTGAAAATGTGAAATGATTGCAGCTGAATTAAAGAAACAAACAAATTAGAGAATTTCTCGGTAGCAGCAAGTCTTCATCTGGTTTCCACGTGCAAGACTGATCGGCATCTGAACATCATCATTTCAAAGCTAAAGCAGGGGTTTGGTTTTGAAGTTTGACTAGATTAACCAAAATGACAGAAATTTAAATATTAAACATATATTTACCAGAAACACCAGAAATGTTTATAGCAAAGCAAATATCCGTATCCTGTTTATACCGTGGTGGGTTTTGCAGGACCAAGATTCCAAAAGAACTTGATATTATTGGTTTGGTTTAATCTTTTCCAGAAGTTGGTTGTGAGTTTCCAACCCCAGATCTTCGGTTTCTGTTATGTGAATGACAGATCTCTGTTTAATAAGAACACCAAGTTCCTTTTCTTTTAAAAAAAAAAAGTCCAAATTTGATTTATTTTGTGACAAACCTGCAGATTAACGATCACATTCTCCATGAAACTTGATTTTTCTACTTTCTTTTTCTGTTAAATTTCCCTTTGAAGCACAACAAATTTTGCTTAGACCTTATGAAGCCAAAGACGGGATTATATGCTATTGTTTTCATTGGTGGCAGGAATAACTCATTTGTATGTTTAGATTCGGTCTTTCTGAATGTAGACGGACCCGTGTGAGCATTAAGCTCTTGGGCAATGGCCCCACTTTTCTGTTGGAAACACACTGAATGTGTCTCGTTTCACTCATTTCTGTGTATTTTTGCCCGAAACTCTCAAATTTAGGAATATATGGCAATGGGTTCATTAAAATATCAGAAGTAGCAACATTTGTTCCAGAACCAACAAAGCAGTGATACCAAAAGATCACGGACTATCTTGTGAAAATACACACATATTAACATCTGAGAGCTATTATTCTCCTCAGTTAAAAATGGAAATCATAAAAGCTGAAGGCGCTGACTTCAGCAAAGTGAGCTGCGTCTGCTGGCTTATATGAAAGACTTCCTGTTCTGTATTTTTTAGTCTATATTTATATTTTTGGCACTGTTCAGACTTGGAACACATTCAGAACTGAACCTATTATGACCTGGAACCTCTTGTTTGACTTTTGACCATCAGCAATCTAAATTTTGATTTTTGTATTACTAATATAATAACTTAAATTCTGCCCCCAGCTCCGTATGTGAACTACATCCAGAAGGATCCAGGTGCGCCCTGCTCCTTAACGGAGGCACTGGAGTTCCTTCAAGTTGACATCCTGGGAGACGTCATAGAAAAGGACAGCATGGCTTTAAATCAGAATCAGCCTCCCAAAAACAAACCTCAAAACCTCACTGTGGTCGCCATGGAGGGTTGCCACTCCTTCATCATTCTGGACTGGGCCCGGCCTCTGAAAGATGATATGGTGTCAGGTAAGAGATGATTTTCCAGAAGAAGTGGACCTAAAGGGAAATAGTTAGGCTATTTACTAAACTTTTTTTAAACAACACACCGAACATAACTGAAAAAAAACTACAAAATAATAAAATCTAAATAAGATGTTGATATTTAAATGAAAAGTTCAACATTAAATGATTAACTATTACTATTATCATATTAAGGCTGTTATAACAAATCTGCAAACAAGCTAAGTTTTGAACGCAAACACGGTCACAGAACACTTCCAAACTGTGTGCGTTTATTTATTTATTTTTTGGGACTCTGTTAGTTTGTCCTAAAGTTGAAATGGTAGCAGCCGGCTGTTTCTCCTTCTCTGATATTATTGAGCGGAGGACCTCTCACACCAGTGCTGTTCTGTTGCTAAATACGAGAGAGCGTAAAGAATGGAGGACCCAGGAAAGTGCGGCGGCTTGGCGAGACCATAGACCTATATGCTGGACGTAGGACCACCCATTTCTCTCTCCTCTATTTTGAGGTAACATCAAATCTGTGCGGTGTCACTACCATTTTAGGTGCGTCACGTCTCGTCATGCTCAGACAATCCAAGAATCCCTCCTCCGCCACGATCAGAGATCAGCGGGACATTAGCTGCATGCTAACCTGAAGCTAACGGAGGTTTTCGGGCACTTTTAGTGAGACACATGTGGTTGAATGACTCCAAACGGATGCAACATCAACTCAAAGAGCTGCAGTGTTTCTGTGGTCTCCCTTAGAAAGCTCCACAGCAACCAGCATAACTACAACCTTGCATGGAAGCCAGGTGGCCCCGGGAGACAGGAGCGGGCGGCCACCTGTGTCTAGCAGCTGTTCCTGGCCCGAGACAGGAGTGGCTGGGCGCCCGCATTGTTGAGCTGCCTCCAGGAGGATGGAGCAGCAGAACTGCGGATTTCTGATTGCAGGACCGACGCTGCTAAAGGAAGAGACTCAGCAAACCTCACAGCAGCAACCTTGTGGGTCTTAGACCGCAGTGGACCAGTGCAGCCCGGGAACTTCTGAAAGCCTCGGCCAGCTTTTGTTTCCCAGCCAGTCCTACCAACACATTATATTTCAAACCATCTTTGACCAAGCAGTGTTGCGTTCATTGCACAGCAAGCTAGTTAGGCAAGAACATTTTTGGAAAAAGCGATGGTGCTTCAAGACGTTTCACATCCTATCTTTCCTCTTTAATGCTATCAGAATATCATGTATGCTGAAAGTGTGTCTGCCTCCAAGATTTTCTCAGAGCAGAAGCCCAGAAAAGCTTGAAAAAGTCTGTTTCCTCAGTTTGTCATTCATTGTGGTTCAGCAGGTATGTTTAACATCTCACCAGCATCTCTCTGGGCCCACATTTTAAGAACTCACTCCAGAAGTTTATTGTGAAAAACCCAAATCTCCCTGAACTCACGGAAGAGTTGCTTACTCCCACTGTTTCACATGGAAAACTGAAAAATGTCTGACCCAGAAACCGATCTACAGAAAATTGGTAATTGAAGAAAACAGCCCAAAACAAGAAATCTGGCCCGAGGAGGAGAACCGTGCTTCTTTTAGAAGAACAGCACAAAGTCCAGCTTCATCCTCTGATGTTTAAAACAGACACCATCCTGTCACGGCTGCTTTCTTCATTACGGTCTTTCATTTTTCCTCTCCTCTCATAAGTTAGTCTGAACCTCTCCTTTGAACCGTTTAGTTGTTTTTTATTAGAAACAGAAATAATAGATTTCTAAATCTTGATTTGGCTTGTTTTGCTGTGGCACCGTGTTTTTTTCTTCATTTAAGACACAAAACCGAGTCAGGGCATGTCACACTGTCATATTTCATGCAATAATATTTTTTTTCCACAAGCTAATTTCCAGAATTATTTTCTCAATTAAAAAAAAATGTGCAGAGTTTGCACAATCCAAAGACATGTTGGAAAGATTTTCTTGTTTATTACTATTTAAATGTTATGTTGAGTTAATATAACATAAATCCCAATGCATTTGAAAGTTAAAATGATCAGCTTTCAAGGATCCAAAGACGAGCTGTGTTTGCACAGCCATGCCTTGAAATTTGTGGGCCATAGCTTTTTGAACAAGTGGATAAAAACAGCTGTCTGTGCTTTTCACCTGAAACCAAGACCCATTTATCATAATGCAAGATGAGTTTTTCCTTCAAGGTTCTGGTAAAATTCTTCACAAAGCATTGCTTTTGGCTCGTGGTGCAAGTCAACCTTAGTGTTCAAAGCAGAGATGCAGATGGCAAATCGGAGAGCCTTTTTGAAACTTGCAGTTTAAGAATGCACAATAAAGGAAAGAATGAACATCCAAATGGAGAGAGACAGAGAGAAGGAACAGCTTGTCTTTCCCTTCTGCACAGTGAGCATCCAGTGATGTTGGTGCAGCTCCAGTAAAAACAGAAAGAAAACTCAAAAGTCTAATAGAAACGGTTGATGGGTTGATGTGCGGAAGAGCTGGTCTCCATAGTTTTTGGATGAATGCTAAAAGGCCACATGACCTCAGAGTCCTCTCTGGAATCTGAGGATTTGTCTGCGTGGCTGAAGTCAAAGAGGAAACCAGCAAGAGGAGCTGGCAGGTTGGAGAGATTTAAGCAGGAGATGCAGATTTAAAAATAAATAAATCTGGTGATGCTTTTTTAAACCATCTGTGAAAAATTATGTAACTCTTTTCAAAAACAGTTTTTTACTGTGATTCTTACCGTTTGTTTTTGCATTACTCCCATTAAGGCTACATGGTCCATAGTGCATCATATGATGATGTCCTTAACAACAGGTGGTCCACCAGAGCTTCCAGTGGGACACATCTGCCTGTGGAGAATCTCAAACCCAATTCCAGGTAACACACACCGTATTTGCTTTTTTCCCAGCGCTGCACACTTCATGCACAATACAATGCTAGGGCTAAAGTTCGTTTTCAGTTTTTAAAGGCCAAGTTCAACTGTTTTTTACTTGTTATTTTTGAAATATGATTGGTCACTCTGAGTTTCACGCTAAATGTAAAAAGAGTCTCCTACACCTGTTTCCTGCATTAGCCGTGATTGGAAAATAGACAGGGAAACTCTCGGATTGGAAAAGCCAGTTCATTCCACGTCACATTGCTAAATTAACACGGACTCACCCATCTTGACTCGCGACGGGGACGGCTGTACAGAGCACATCTCGGCTAGTAGAGGTTAACCGTTAGCATCAGCAACTCCACAAGATGGCAGAACTCCTTCGGGGTGTTATTCGTGGAGATAAATCATCAGCGTTGCGAAATAGAGGCGTTGGTAGAGTCGTGTTGCGGTTAGCCAATCAGATGCGAGATGTCTGAATATCAGGAAATAATGAGTGAGACTCTAAATCCTGCCCTGTTCTTATCACCGCCCTGGCTCACTTCTCTATCCTGAAACAGGAAGAGGAAAGCTTTTTTTTCCCACAGAGACTGAGGCCTAGTCCACACGTAGCCGGGTTTTTTTTAAACGAATATCCGCCCCTCCAAAAACTTGCATCCACACCACCTCGTTTTAAAAAAAAAAACTGTCCACACGTACCCGGATAAATACGTTGTTAAGGACATGCCAGACCTGTAGGTGGCAGAACTTCCCCCGTTCTTAACCTCGTCCTTCGTCTGTGGTCTTCCGCAAGGAGCAGTAATTCCGCTTGCAAAAACAAACAAGCAAAAAGCGCTTGGACAATTGATAAAGCGAGCGCAGCTCTGAGGACATCCATGCTGTCGGCTAGTGTAAACACAGGTCGCACATGTGATGTCAGCATTTTTTTGTCGCGGAAAGTGACGTTGCAGACCTTAAAACTCCGGTTTTGTCTGTCCACACGCAGACACCCAAAACGGAGAAAACGCAGATCTTCACTTTGGCCGGAGTTTTTAAAAAGATCCGTTTTCGTGTGAAAAAACTCCGTTTTCGTGTGGATGACAGGCCAAAACGTAGAAAAATATCTACGTTTTGGCAGATCCCCGGCTACGTGTGGACAGGGCCTGAGTCACTGGGCCAAAATTCACACTAGGCCACTGCTAATTTGTTGAAAAAAGTGAACTTGGTCTTTAGGAAGTAAAAGGCATAAAAGCAATGATCTAGTTTTAATACATTTACTTTGAAGATTCATTACGCATAAGAGGACATCTGTGTGACACAAAGTTTGATCAAGTGTCTCGTAGATTTCTTTTCTCATATTACACAGATGTAGGCTAGGTCACATCTAGAAAAAATTGGATGCACGTCAATTGTGAGTGAGATTCTTTAGAGCTGAGAAATTATTCACCTGTGGAAATTAAACTTGAAAACGTGAGGCAAATAAAACATATTTGATTGTGACGTTACACGCTATAAAACCCCATCGAGGGTTGAGTGGAACGTAAACACTCCACATCTGATACTTATTCAGCGATGCAGTCCCTTTCTGCTCTTGGAGTTTCCAAAAACCATGTCTTACGAGAGACGGGTCAGGGATTTTCACAGGTTTCTGAATATTCTAATGGAAACATGGACCCAAGAGAGCTGCTGCTGGAGCAGAGATTCGTTTTCATCCACCTGCTCTTCCGCCTAAAGATTTTCAAACCTGCTTGTCACTGTGTTTGGACCTGTCTCTCACAGCTGATATTGCCATGGAGACTTTAACTAATTAATTAACTTCTTAAAAGGCAAGTCATGTCATAATTTGTAAGGTGGGGTAGTTTTAATTGTATAGCACATTTCGTACACAGAGGCAGTTCAGTGTGCTGTCCAGGAGCAAAAACAGCCAAATCAGCATGGCAGCATTATTAAAATAAGCAAATAAATAGATTTAGATCCCATTTTTAAAGGTTTTGGTATGAACCGATCATGGGTTTGAACCGACAATCTCGCATTCTCAGTGCAGACACTCATACGAATAGGCCACTGAGCTGGTAAAAGAAGATATAAATGATATAAATGCCTAACCAGGGACAAGGGCTGTAAATTAGCCTCAGGCCAGAAGCCTTACTGCATCTGTTGCTTATGGTGATGATGTTTTGTTGTACAGTCCCTGTAAAAATAAAGCACTATACAATACAAAAGACCCAGCATAAGAAACATTTATTCAAAGGCAGAGGATTACATAAATATTTTCAATTTTGATTTAAGTGACTAAAGTTGGGGCACAATTGAGGTCATGAGGAAGCTGATTCCATCTGTGTGCAGCAGAGCAGCTAAAAACAGCTTCACCGTTTCGCTCTGACCCGGGGTTCCACCAGCTGACTGTTTCCTGAGGATCTCAGAGCCCTGATGGCTGTATATACTGCAAGGAGAGCCTAAAAGTGACTCAGTCCCATGTCTCTGAGTGATTTATAAACTAGTAGAAGCACTTTAAAATGGATTTTGTAGTTTACTGGTAACCAGTGTCGAGATTTAAAAATAGGAGTGATGTGCTGGGTTCTTGTTAAGACTCTACTCTGGCGCTTATCTTTTTATCTTGTCATGTAAATTTATTCCTAGCGCATTCTTTTATAGCAATATAGCTAAATGGTTGGTGTAGCCTCCTGTCTTTCTGATACATCGTATGCACAATAGACCTATATAGTTCTTTAACTCATGCTAAAAAGCCAAATAAAAGAGTAGACTAGACTTTATTAAATCCAAAGTGGGGACATGCACTCTTTAAAGCAGCACGTACACTTAGAGAACAGGAAAAAACAATACAGGTAAATACACAAAGCTGTAACTTTGGTAGTTTTAACTCTGACTGATCCACATGGATCTTTTGTGCATGTCACCTAGTGTTGACTGTGTTCGTTGGTTTTTAAGGTTAACGTCATTTGTTGCAATTTTATTGACTTCGTTTTTAAAACACCTTCTGTTCCAGTAAAAGTTTTAACATAAGTTTTAACCAGGTGTTTTATGTCAATGAATTGTTTTAGAACTTTTATCAACTTTGTGGATTTAGAAACACCTTCTGTTTTGGTGAAACTTTTATTAAGTTTTAACCAGGTGTTTTTAATGTTGGTAACTGCTCTTTTAATGTTAACCTTTTTTAGTATTTTTGTTTAGCATTATTTTAATAATGCTCGCCATCTGTTTGCTTGTGTTTTTAATACCTTTTTGTACAAATAAACCCATTTTAAACTCCTCCGCCAAATTTTATGTTATCCCCATCCTTCACATTTTACCATCTCATGTCGGGGACGTAACATAAATGGGGTTATTGCTGTAACCTTCGGCAAGATTAATGAATAAAAATAAAAAATCGAGTTTCCAAAGACAAACAGCATAAAAGGTATTGCACACATACTGAATACAGCACTGATGTTGGCGTGTAAAAGGATAATGTCAGTAACTGTTGACGTGTCCTTTACAGCAACACTTTTCAACTCTGAAGTTTTAAATGTCTCAGTTGTCTGGCTTTAGGATTTTGAACTCCGGTTTTACACTCTGGCTACCTTCACTTTCTCCCTTTAGCCTCTTCTTGCATGACATCATCTCTGTGCAGCTGCACTGCTTTCTCATCTCTCATTTAGGGAAACATTTTTGGTAAGTGCTGTCATATGACGGGCGTGATTAGATCCAGGCTTTGTGGCTGCATGTGATCATACCTTTTGAGCAATAAGTGTTGGACCATGAACTTACTGTATACATAAAAGGCCTTGGAATAAAAAAAACTCATTCATGAAGCTATCATCTATGATGGAAAATTTAGCAAGCACTTGACGTTGTCACTGGTGTTGTTTTTTATGTGATACGGTTCACTCAGGGTTTTTGTTTTGCCCTTCAGCAATGAAACTTGTGACAAAGAGTCAAGTTCCCAATCAGAAAAGTGTTTTTCCATTCACAGTTATTATTTCTCCGTCTCACTTTTTCCTTTTCGCTGTCTATACATGTGTCACTGTTAATCGCTTCTTTTTCCTCACTTCCTTAAACAAAGTGCTGCTTTAAAGTGCCGCAAAAGTTTCGGATACAAACAAGTAAAAACTTAAGAATCGGACCGACTAAAGCGGGCCAAGCCATCTGCTGAGCTCATTATCATTTGCAATCAAAATGACACTGGCAGGATGACAGCTGAAACAGTGAAACTCTTGTTAAACTCGGGTGTTGTTGTCTGTTCTGAAACAGGTACTACTTCAAAGTTCAGGCCAAGAATGTGTTTGGTTTGGGACCGTTCAGTGAGACACTCACCTATGTAACTGAGTCAGGTACGTCTGCTGATTTGTACCTCAACAAGCTGTATTTATTGGAGATAAAATGTATGTTTTATAATGCATGATGGTTGATATGAACACCCTATTGGCAAATCCTGGATTTTTATTCTATAAAACAAATTCCTCTTTCAGATGATCCGTTCCTTATTGAAAGGCCACCTGGTAAGTCTGTTCATTCGAAATCAACATGCAACACAATGTGTGTTTTTATTAGGCTGTACCAAGGTTCTAATATAAAGATATTACTACCTTTTTAAAGGTTTGGAACACTGAAAACCCTTTTTAATTATTATTTCTGGTTATAATTGGTCATTCTTAGTTTTTCATGCAGGCTGAACATGAAAACAGTCTCCTATACCTATCTCCTGCATTAGCCTCTGATAGGAAATGGACGGTGAAACTCTAGGATTTGAAAAGCCTGACAGATCTACGTCACACTGTCACTTAGCATTCACTCTGAAGATGTCCAAATATCAGAAAATAGGACTCCAAAACCCACAAACATCATACAACTAAACCCGACGTGGACTGGCGCTGCCTATTTTGAGCTATCATAACAGAAGTCCACCATCTTGGATAGGTCTCCATTTACCCTCAGTGCATTTATTTCTACTGAGAAATGTGTTTACCCAACTAAAAAACACATTTTATTATGCTTTTTCACAAAAATCAGGCATATGGTATGGCATGATAATTAAAATATGAATATAATGAATAAATTAAAACCTTTAAATCATTCCAAAAGGTAGATTACAAAGGTCCTATGTGATCTGTTGTCAATATTGTGCCGGTTGTTGCAACTGTGGGGGACACAGTCCAAAAACAATATTACGCTATATTAAAAAGACACTGGTTGAGCACTAGGACCAAACGGAAAACAGCTGCTTGTGTTGAAGCCTGTTGCCGTCCATAAGCTCATCTATTCGCTCTGCTGATACTTGCTAATGTGTGATTGGCTGTTCCTGCCACCTGTGTACTGACATTGCATAAATGAGCTTCTAGGCTGTTGTTTTATACATATTTTTGTATACAAACTGTAAAGCCCCCCACCACCACCCACGGTCCTCATGCCGGTTGTGTCCTCCCCACTTCTAAAGTCAAAACTACACCCATGGTTGTCCACCCTGCATTGACTCCAGTAAGGTTTGGAGAGTGAGGAACCCATCCAATATGGCGACGACACTGTTACCTTCTCCAGTGCCCAATGGAAATCTATGTATTTGTGTCATATGAAGCACAACTGTGATGTTTCCTGGAAACAATGCACCGGTATACCCCCCACCCCCACCCCCGAACGACTTACGAGGTATTTGTTCCTACTAGAGACCACTGCAAATGTATTGATTAAATGAGTGTCCCACACCTTTAAACAATACGAAATTAAATTCAAAGGCTATTTGCTTTAACCAACTCTTAAAATATTAAAACATGCAAGCCAATATTCTAATGACTCTAATTTAGAAAGCCTTTGATCGCAATGGTACACACTTCAGTGCATAACAGTAGTTTACTGTAGTAACATGCAAATTTGTTATAATTCCAAATTAATGTTTTAGTTTCTTAAAAAAGTAGCAGTTATATAATTTCTCTGTGCACAAGCTACATATGCATATAAATGACGTGAGGCTTTTCTTGCATATGAATTTTAATCTTCTTGGCTCTCAGGTGGAGAACCAATCTGGATCCCATTCACCTTCAAGTACAACCCGATCCACAGCAGCTGTAAAGGCAGCCAGTATGTGAAGCGGACCTGGTACAGGAAGTTTGTGGGAGTCGTTCTGTGTAATTCGCTACGCTATAAGATCTTTATGGGAGACGGTCTGAGAGGTGACCCTTCACATGACTTTTTTCTGAATAACAGCTTTGATTAGTTGAAAGTTTTTAACCATGTCCTTCTTCTTCCTCCACAGAACCCTTTTACAGTATAGGTGATTCACTCGGTCAGGGTGAAGACCACTGCCAGTTCGTGGACTCCTACAGGGATGGAAGAACCGGCCCGGTTGACTTTTCTAATAATCTCCCCTCAGCACAGGGTAAATAAAAACACATGATGCAAATATCTGCTTTGTGACTTGAACTATTATGTCTAACTTATCTGTTTTCATGCAGTCTGGTTTCAAATGGTTCTGTCGCTGGCCAGCAGGCTTGATTTTATCAAAGCAAACAGAAGCTGTTTAATGTTTATTTGTCTGTTTCTCAAAAAAATCATTTTAATCACTCCACAACAGATCCGACTAGTGATATTACTTCCTGGCAGCCATTAGTTCCAGATCATAAATAATAATGCTTTCAAAACTACTTCAAAAAGGGCTAATGAATCAATTACTTAAAGGAGTAGTGTATAAGAATAATGTAAGAATTCTACAGTGAAATAATCCGAAAAGCATTCAGTCTCAATCATGTTGGAAGGAAGGTTAAACTCAAACATATTTCGTTCTCCGCCGGCTGCATGGGTTGTCAATTTTTCTTCCTTCAAAGTTAAGGAAGGATGGACGTAACTCCTGTTTACCATTGGTGAAAGCGAGGTTGTTGTGTCTCCTGTAAGCTAGCGCTACAGCGCCGGCATTTGGAATTCAACTACTGCTGGAAAAAAGCTTCAGAGTTGTTCAAAGAACCAAAGCTAGTAACAAGAGTGACCCAAAAGTACTTTCTTGTACCCCTGAGAAGCCACAGCATCTTTTTGTTTATAGCTGGTAAAGACGGCTAAAGGCTAACATTGAGCTAACAATGCTAACGATGAATTAGAAACAAATAGTTGTCCGTAAAAGTATCTCAAGCTACTTTTTCAATGACCAACAACTTCATATAACCGTGAAATGTATACGTGAAGTGAATAATGAGTCATTTTACTTGCTTACATGAGTTGTTCAGAGTAACAGCAAGCTACCAGCAAGACAGCAAAATACACTTCCTCTATGCTGTAGGCATATTACCATAATAAGTGTACTAAATGCTCCCAACTGTAAAACTCCTAAGAGTGCTAGCACCAGATATGACAATGTATTTATTTACCTATCAATTTACTGTGTATGACTCATCTTTGCTTGTCATCTAGAATCTTATCTGCTGATCTGTCACTGGCAACAGCCATGAACCTTGCAGAGAGAGAGTGAGAAAATGATTACAGTAACCAAATTTGACCACAGGATGTCATTCTTACTTCTATCCTACATATTGCTCCTTTAATGCAACAAACATTTAAAAGTTTTCTTGCTGTTTTGTTAAACATAATTTGGAATCCTACATATAGCACAACAACAAAGAAGCCAATTTATTTATTTATTTTCATTTCTTGCAATTTTGGTTGTTTTATAGTTCAGACCTGAAAACGTAGCTTAGACCTGAACTATAAACAGGTAAATCCATTCATTTGGGTGCAGATTAGCATCAGATTACTTAAAAATGCTAATATCGTGACTATGTTATTCTTTTTGAGCAAATTTAAAGCAACCAAATGAAGAATTAATTTATTTTTGTTCAAATGTACTCTCGTTGATAAACAGCTTTGCTGTAAATCGTACACTAAAACAGATTTTACTTTCTGTCTTACAGGATATTACCGTGCTTACAGACAGGAGCCCGTTACATTTGGAGTTGTTGGTCGACGTACAGCCTATCCCTTTGTAGGCTGGTATGAATGTGGAGTACCCATCCCTGGGAAGTGGTAACTTGGAAGAGAACAGCTCCGCTTCCTGCTGCAGGCTCTCACCTGTTAGTTTCCTTTTAAAAACAGACTTTTGCCAGCAAGCACAAAAAGACACCACTACAACTTTATTACAGCTTTACACAAAGAGAACATAGTACTTTTTAACAGCTAAATGTATAATTATGATGTACTTTTTATATAAAGCATTCTGTATATGAGGGGAACAAAAAGAAGCTTGTATGCTTTTGCTTTGCTTAGGTGTCCTTATATTATTTCCAGAGTCAGGTCCTTACCCAGTGTTATTTATCTCATCAGTAATGGACACACATTCGATCGGTCCAGTCACACTGGACCAACGTACAAGCTGTAAAGCAAACTGTACAAATAAGTGCTTAAGATGTGTATAGCTCTGTTCTTGTTTCACTTGTATAACAGCTCTTGACAGCTACTTGTTTGTCTACTTGTGTTCTGATATGATAAACATTTATTTTGTTTGTTTTAATGTCTTCCAGAGTTCATTCAAAGTTAATGTGTGAGGGTTTTTATGTATGCGAACAAAAAACAGATTACCAAATATTTGCTCAGGAAATATGAATAAAGGTGCTATGAAAACAACAGCAATCGAAAAACATCAATCATACTTTTTCCCTCCTTCTGCTGCCACATTCTTTTCTAACAAATCCCTCCACATGTAATCCAGATCTTCTTTATCAGCCTGATGGAAAATCTGAGTGAAACGCACAACTTGACAGAGCCAGTCCCAACACAGTGTTATGATCTAATGAGATGTCAAACCAATAGATCATGGAGTGAAAAACATAGCCACCACTACAGCGATGAAAACCCTGATTCAGAAAATTCCCAGTCTACGGGCCTACCGGCTCTGGTGGTGAATTTCAAAATACTTTTTTGAATCAAACATTTCCCCAAGGAGGACAGTTATCTGAATAAAGCTGATAAATGGTGGGGTGAAGTGAAAAAGATGAAAACGTATCCAAAGAAAACTGAAAAGGAGGAATGTTTCATTTCACCTGGGAAAAGGTCTGCCAAAGACCTCGCTGGAAAATTGGAAAGAAGGAAAACAACGCTGGAGGCTGATGGTTGTTCTGAAGATGTTGCTCATACCCACCATCCAATCTCAACCAACCAAAGAAGACTGCCCTACATCCAATCAGAGAGAGACCTTTAGCAAGGGCCACTTGCTAAGAAAGTTCTTCCTCCTTTGTCCAGCAAACTCGTGGAAAACCAAAGCCTGGCCTTTCTCATGTTTTTTAAGGCGATTCTTAGACAAGTGGTTTAAAAGTGGATGTTAATGTACTTGTATTATTTAGTTCTTTAAATAGTTGTGTATATGAGTTTTATTAGTATCATCGTCATTATCGTTATTATATTATATTATATATATTATATTATATAAATATTATATATATTGTACATATTATATTATATTATATATATTGTATATATTATATTATATTGTATTATCTAAAGCTGAATAAATATTTAACTCCTATTTTAAAGATGTGGAACACTGAAATCCCATTTTTTATGATTATTTCTGATTTGTAGGCTAAACATGAAAATAGTCTCCTACATCTATCTCCTGCTTTAGCTTCTGACAGAAAACTAACTGAAACTCTAGGATTAGAAAATCCCGACAGATCTACGTCACACTGTCACTTAACATTCATGAACTCACCATCTTGACTCGTGACGGAGAAGGCTGTTATTGGTTCAGCATCCAGGAAACAGCAGAGAATGTCTCGGCTAACAGAAGCTAACCCATACCCATACCACACAGCCGAACTCTTCCAGGCTTGAGTTATTTGTGGAGTAAACATCAGTGCTTCAGAGAAAACAGAGTAAGTGGTAGAGGGTCATCACTGTTTCCAGTCCAAGGCGAGATGTCCAAATATCAAGAAATAAGACTCCAAATCTGTCGTCTGGAGCTACTTTCTCCTCCAGCTGACTTGTACTTCCTGAAACAGACGAATCTGAGTCTTTTTTGCACGACTTACAAGGCATTCATTCCCACTAGAGACCACTGAATAAATGACTTCCACACCTTTAAAACCACTTCACAGCCCCCTCTTATCTCTCTGAGCTATTGGTGTCTTATATTCCAGCCAGAACTATTAGGTCTGCAGTTGTAACGTAGCTCAAGGCCTGTATTTCACCAAAATGACCAAAAGTTAACTTCTCTTTATGCAGGTCATGACAATTTGACCTATCCTAGTCCATACCCAACTCATGACCCGATTATGAAGAATTTTAAATGTCCAATGACAGATGCTCCCTGATCACACATGTCTTAGACAACTGCGATTATCGTTGGTCGGCGCTGGCTAGTCAACACCCCGCGAGCGAGGCCGGCGTTTACTATGATCACCACGGCATCTCTACTCAGAAACGGTGCCGCTGTAGAGATCTCTCCTTTCTGTGATAATATTGCCTTTGCTCTGTCTCCTGCTACAAGGAAACATGTTATGTTGGACGGTCCGACCACAGTTCCAGTTAGTGCTGTAGGCAGGGTCCTGCGTGAGCTTTCTTTAGGTACTGGCCTCTGCGACTGACTCCTGGTCCTCTTCTGACTCTGTTATTTTCCTCACAACATGTTTCTATTGCTGCCTGACGCTTGGACTGGCGTTCGCACTATTCCATCACTTCTCCGCACAGTTGACCCCTGTGGGGGCCTCGCAGGGTCGCAGGGCAGCTGTCTCCAGGCATGCAGGCGGGGTACACCCTGGACAGATTGCCAGAGCACACACACACCCACACCTAAGGACAATTTGGAGAGACCAATGAACCTGGCAGCCATGTTTTTGGACTGTGGGACGAAGACGGAGCACCCGGAGAGAACCCACACGTGCACAGGGAGAACATGCAAACTCCATGCAAAAAGACCCAAGGTCAGGATTTGAACCCAGGACCTTCTTGTTGCAAGGCAACAGCACTAACCACTGCACTACTGTGCAACCCATATTATAAAATAGATTAAAACCACCTTCCTTGACCTGAACCATAATACTAATTGTCTCATCTTAATGAAACTCAGTTCAGTGTGGTGTGGATGCAAATTTTTGGAGGGGTGGATATTCGTTTTTTAAAAAAAACAGCTACGTGTGGACTAGGCCTAAGTTCACAAAGTTTGATTTGAATTGTTGTGGAGGAGTGATAAGCAGTCACTCCTAGCATCTATTTATGATAAACAAGGACGCTGAGTCTTTGCTTATTTCATTGAGTTTTATCATGTCTGAGCGCCTATAGTCCATTTACTGCTTTTCTTACTATGACAACCAAAAGAAAAAATATTTTATTTCTCTTCAACAGGAAGTCCTCCTTCTAGAGGTGTAAGTGGACTGCAGAATCTTCGGTAGACGTCTGTGGATGAAGCAAATCGTTGATGCTTTAGATTAAAAAAAGGGCAAAAGGCAACATTTGCTTGATTGCATCCAGACCTGGCTGACTTTATGAACCCAGCTACTTCTCCTTTCCAGACAGCTACTCTTGAAACTCTTCCATTGATAAAGAAAGACCTCGTTTCCATGTGTTTGACCGTAACGCTAAAAAGGAACACTGGAATCTCAAAAGAGGGGGAAAATTCATCCAGCAGCTTTCCACTTGCTAACATTTTGTTTACTTGTTTTATTTAGCTGTTCACGATTTTGGCTAAAACTGCTCGGTAATAACCGAGCTGAAATCACCACAAAAACTGTTGAAAAATAAAAATAAAGTGTTTTATTTGGACGTGTCTGCACCGCATTATTTGTCTCACGACAGATTTGTTTCCTTTACACGAAGCAGATTTGATTGTTTTCTGCCAGAAAAGTTTGCTTTAGCATTGTGGTTTATTATGTAGGGAGTTGCTGCGTTTGATAACTGTGGAGGTCTGTGGAGTTGTGACAAGCAAGCAGCATCTGGAAATGTCCGATCTTTTGTGCGTTGCACACTCATGTTTTTCCTCCAGTGTAATGTGGACATAATAAAAAATAATGAGTAAAAGACAACAAAAACAGAATAAAAAACATGGGGATTTTGTAGTTTTACATTTTGCATTGTGTGGCTAAATGAGCAGATGCACAAAACAGCAGAACTCCTAACAAACATTGTCCCATCTAAAACTGGCCCCCTTTCCCCTTGATTTTCTGAGCCTTAAGAAACATATTCAGTTCTTTTCTTGATTTTTAAGGCAGCTATGCATAATTTTTAGTTGTACACATAATAATAAAAATAATAAACTACATATTTATGCTGTGAAAATGTGACTAAAATGTGAACCAAACTTCAAAATGGACTGAGTTAAAAATTTCCCCAAGCCCCTTGCTTCAGGAGGAACTTTATTGCTGTTTTGTGAATCTCAAAGGATACGCTTTTTCAAAAACTCCCCATTTGTGACATCACAAAAGGGTAAAAATAAATAGAATCACCTCTCACTTGCAGAGGGCTGCTACTGGAGGAGCAGCAGCTCTACTCCAAGCCCCTCCAGCAAGTTTCTTGGCTTATAGCAGCATGAAGAGTTGGGTGGGCGTGGCCAGCTTCAGCTTGTTGTCTTCTAAGTGATGGTGTGCATTTCCCCTGGCAATGGGGGCAGTACATACCTAATTTATTGCAAGCAATAAGTGTTTTTATGTTCAAGCAACACCTTACCAACAAATGGTCATTAGAGCACAAATCCCAGGGAGCGTAACCTCCAGCAAAATAACGTGCTCATCAGACTCTCTGCCATACTGGTGACGAGTGAAGAGGTAAATGTGTAAACAACAATGTTTATGAATGGCCAAAGTTTTGTAACCATTTGTTACAAATCAGTAAATGCGCTTTGTTCTCATGCGCTCCCGTAGAAGGAAGCGTGGTGTCTAATATGGCGTCGACCGGAGACTCAGACCTGCTCCCGTTTATTTTAGATCTTATTTTCATGGTCACATGTTATGAAGCCGCCAATATTTTTCTACAGCTGGGCATCAATTCATTTATTTACAACAACATTCCGATTGATATTTCTGGAGATTAATGGTAAAAACTACACATTGTTACTTTAACGTGGCTCATTCTGGAAGGTACTGAAACTGAACAAAACTGCTGATATCACTTTATGTGAGAGGGATTTTCTGTAAAGAACATTACGAACATGTTTGGTATTGATCTTAGAACTATTTGTTGTTTTAGAGGGCAAAAATGCTGCTGTAATCAAAGTTTTTTTCTAAGTAGTTTGCAGTTAGCTTGGCTCACAGGTGTGACACAGACTACAACTTTAAACAGCCCACTTCAAAAAATAAGGCCATATTCTTTTAATTGAGCTTGAATCAAAAAGACACTTTTTTTGTCACTACTCTGATTTCATTGTGAAAACTATAAACTCAGCCGACTGTATTTACACCGTTGGCTCTGAGAAAGGTCAATGATAGAGATGAAGAAGCTGCACAAATCTATTAGGCAAAATCTGAGCATTGATCTGATCTGCTTTTTTAAAAAAAGCAAGGAAAACCCGGTTGTCTTTACACACACACACACACACACACACACACACACACACACACACACACACACACACACACACACACACACACACCACAAGCAGTAAAAAGGAGATATATTTAA
The DNA here is from genome assembly GCF_043380555.1 of Nothobranchius furzeri. NCBI lineage: Eukaryota > Metazoa > Chordata > Actinopteri > Cyprinodontiformes > Nothobranchiidae > Nothobranchius > Nothobranchius furzeri. Next base: position 5,846,925 of record NC_091742.1, read on the forward strand.
AGTAAACCAATTTCCAGGTAATCAGGCCAGACTGAGAAAATGTCCTGATTTTTATCCCAATTCTGTCAACAGCTAAAATTGTTTCATGACATGAGGTTTATCCAAAAATAACCTCATGGAACGGAGGCTGGAAAGTTAGAGGAGTCGGAGTTTGGGGCACTAGTGGGGTGAGGGTTATTTTCTTAGTGTTAAGCATTACCAGGGATTGCCGCTGACCGCCCTCTGTAAGGATGCAGGAGGTCTGATGTGCATTTCATGTGTCCCATGAGCCAATAAGCACACAAAGACACGATTTAAAGTTCTGCTCATAAAAACATAAAAGTGAGTAAATAAATCCACTGCACACTTTCTGCCTAATTCACTGTTTTCTGATCCAGACCATATAGAAAAATGTAATCATTTGTTTAATGAAAGTCTTCAGACTACAAGTAATAGTTTCCCATTAAACATCATTGTTATACTGATTGATAAAAGAAGGCAAATGAAAGACAAAAATCAGCACTGAAAGCTGCAATAGCAAATCTACTGAAAAACATTTTTCATGCCTCTTAACAACATTGTTTTTTCCCCCCGTGTCCTTCTGGCTGTGAAGCAAACGGAATTAATGTCTGAATGCTGGTGACAAGCCTTACAGATTTACTCTCAGGTGGAGCATCAAAGCTTCTGCTTTAATGTCACGCCTGATACTTAAAACTTTATTGTTGTTGTTGTTTTTATGCTTTATAATTCCAATCAGACACGGAGACAGAGGTGAAAGAGAAAGGATGAGACAAAACGGGGTGGGGGTTCCACAAAAATAAACAATTAATGATGAACACGAGTCTGCTTCTAGACCTGCAGAAAGAGAAAAACAACAAAACAAGGGACACACAACAATACAACAAGAGCAAGCTATCACTGCGTCAACTTAATGAGGAAATATAAAATCAACATTGTTGACTGAACAATCACACGATAATAAATCACTGTGCATTTAGTGCCCACCACAGCCTTAAGACATGTAGAAAAACTCTTAACAACATTCTAACATAGTATAATATTGTGGAGATTATAAAAATAAATTAACAAAGTTTATAAAGTGGTTTGTCCAAAAACCTCAGCCAATAAAACGGCTTGAAAGCAAGTTTAGGACAATCCAGTTGTTGGTCTCACCAAAGCACTGCACTTTTCTGGGTCCTCCATTCATTTCCATAGGAAACGAGATAGTGCTAAACACCAGTTGCTGATTTCCAAACATCTTTTGTTGTCCATAAATTCAAATGCTATTTTTTTGGGGGGTGGGGGGGGGGGCAGTCTGGTAGTTTAACCTAAAGTTGAAGTGGTAGCAGCTGGCCATTTCTCCTTCTCTGACATTATTGAGCGGAGAATCTCACACCAGTGTTCTGCCACTATAGTATAAAGGTTGCAATGGTTTGTAATTGTCAATTTAGAAACTGACATAAAAATATAACTGATTAAAAACAATTCAAATTCATATACTATACTAATAGATACTAATTGTTGATTTCATGACAGTTTATCACTACATCTGTCAACACTTCTCTAAAGCAGCCATATTGGATTCTGAGGTCTTGAGTTGTCAGAAATCTCAGACTTTACAAGACAAAATTACAACTTAATGAGAGTGTTACAGTTTATTTTATAATGACACTTTCAATTCCCACTTTTAACCTCCAGCTATGTTCTGCAGACTTCTCCGCAGCCTACAGGGCTGATCGTGCAAAGGAGGATGCTTCACAAATAAAGATTTTAGCCTTGAGCACCCTCTTCACAAGACAGTAAATGAAAAACAGGTTTTCTTTAGACAAATATGAAAGCTGACAAATGATTGCTGAAACAAGAATCAAAACAAATGTAAGTTTGATGAAATTTCAAGAAACTAAAATTAATTCTGGGCAAAAAATTAAGAATTAGATCAGAAACTGACCTTCACTATCTGATAGTGAGCTCATATAAGACATTGTTTTCCAGGTTTTCAGCATCTAAGGCTCATTAAATCACCGACATTTTAATGTCAAGTTGCTCAAATTTTCTATTACGTAATTTTTACAATCCATCTCCGCTGCAGATAAAAATACATCATCAGAAAGTCTGTGCCAGAGGAATCCTGCACCAGAACAAGACTTCTTTTCTCTTTTTGATAATCAAACACAACACTGGCAGAGCTGTGTTATGCTTGGCACGTTTAATGTTTTGGAAGCAATTTTTCTCGTAACTCTCTGACATTATTCAGTTCAGATGAATGATTTCAAAATGATCTGTAAGAGTCAGAAACTGCTCTGATAAGACTTATTCACTTTAAGTACTTCTGGTTCAACGCCTGGGTCAGTGGCATGTAAGAAGGGAATAATGAACCAAATAATGGAACAAGGCACATGTCAGCTGGTGATCCCACATCCATAGCTCATGACGCACTGAGAGGTTTACATCTAAAAATGTTCTGAAATTAGCCACAGATGTATTTCATTTATGTTGAAGCGTAGAAGTCTAATTATTAAAATCACTTCATTAATATCTTACTGTAACCGTTAATTTTTATTTATTTATTTATTTTATGCAAGCCTGTTTTTCTATAGTCTAGATTTATATAGCACAAAATTTGGTGTGCCACCCCAAAAGTTCTTCTGGTCCCGTGGCCACCCCTGTGAGATGGTCTAGGAGCGCCACTGGTTGGGTAGAGGTGAAACTGATGCATTATTCAGTTAGAATGTCCCTGGGTGAGTGAGAATTCCTTTCAGCTGCTGCGATCATTCGAAGCTAATCCGGTTTGGCCTCCTAACGTTGGAAACAGTCTAATTGCAAATAATTATTAGCATTTGTTTCAAACTGCTGGGGCATCACGCAGGTAATAAGCAGCACAGCTGTGGAGCGATGTAGCTGCTAACACGATAAAACGTTTTACTCGTGGCACGTTGTTTGTAGTGCACGTCAAACACAGCTCACCACAATACAAAACGCTGGCTGGAAGACATTTATTCCATGTGGGCAAATCAGACTTTATTGCTTCTCTTTATATTCGTTTCTTGTCTGACATTTTGAGTTGGAAATGCTACAGAGACGACAACAACAGTGAAACCCACTCAAAATCTGGAATTTCCGACTCTACCGGAACAAACAAAATCTCTTTGCTTCCTATCATCACAGCTGATGTTACTTGTCATTGAACTGCCATCAGAAAGCACTTTAGGGAAAAGATTTATTTATGCGCAGGACACCAACAGCTGTGAAATAAACAAAAAGGAAATTACTTCCGAGTGTGAAGGCAGCACAGAGATCTTACTCAAAAAACACTGTCTGCACTCAAACACACTTTGTGATTTTAAGAGATTTTGTGCCAAAATAAAAGCAAAAACTCTCCTGCAATGCTCTATAAATCTAAGGCTCTCCAGCACTTGTGTGCAGTCAGAGCGTCTCAAAAGAAAAAGACAAATATCACATCTTGAGAAGTCATTTTTACAGATAAATGTCGTTTCCTCTCAAGGCATCCAAGGCTAAAAATTTCCCCTACGTCTTATTAATCGCATTGCCTTAACAAACATAGCCATCAGCAGGGCCAGGAGATGTTGTGAAAGAGCAAGACATTCTTCTCAGACTGCCTGGCTGCAGCTCTGGATGGAAAAGACACATCAGAAGAGGGGCTGCCTGTCCTGGCTGCCTGAGGTGAGACAGCAGCCAGCAAACAGAAGCCCACAGGAGTGGCGAGCAGCACAAGATCTTTTTGTTTTGCTATAATACAGCATTTTTATCTCCTGTCTCATCAGTTCCATGCTTATCACCAATAAATCTCATATTTGTGCTGCAAAATAAATGATCACTTTGACCCAGGAACAGCGACAAAACAGCTGAGCACAAAACAGATCACATTTTAAACATTTGTTTCAAGGCCCTAAGCTTCACTTGAAGCCGTCAAGAAAAAGAAAATTGCAACACAAATAGTTTTTCTTTGTGTTTGTGTCAAATATGGCATTGCTCAGAGACTTAGACCTGCTTCTATGTATTTTAGACGAAGCTGAAAGTATTTTTCAACAACTGGGAATCATTTATTTCATTTCCATCAAGATTTTGATGGATATTTCCAGAGATTAATGGTGAAAACTACATATTGTCTTTTTAAATGATTCATGACAAATCTCTCTCTCTCTCTTCATGACAAAAAGAAAGGAAGAAAACAAATAAACAGCTTTACTGTTATGTGTTCTAGTTGGTAGACAGTAACTTTATCCATATGAACTTTATTACAGCGGGAGGAAGCATACACACAGCATTCATCTTGTAACCCTCAGCAGAACTTCTCCTGAACTCTACACTACACCTCTATTTATATATTAGCAGTGCTCTGCAGCCATCTAGTGTTAAGTTCAGTACAAAACATCTACAATGTTCCATATCCATTTACAATTCATCAATCAATCAATCAATCAATCAATCAATCAGATTTATTTATAAAGCGCTTTTCAAACAAAGTGCTACTCAAAGTGCTTTACAAAATGACCCCAGATTCCCATAACAGGTTAAAAACATTAACAGACATATGCAAGCACACGCACACACACACACACACACACCCACACACACACACACGCACACACACACACACACACACACACACACACACACACACACACAACTAAAAATTATATTTGGCTGAGTCCAGATGAGCCAAGTAAGTTAAAGCAAGGAAACGCCATCAGAGGAGCCGTCTGCCCCGGCAGCATCAGGTCTTCCACACTAATGGGCTCGAAACACGGGAGGCGACATCGCCTCTCCTCCATTCATTTTCAATGAGACATGCGCGACAAAGCGATAATCGTGGGTCTCCCTCCTACCAAGCGAAACGCGAAAAACGTGCGTGTGAAATTTTGCGCTCGTGCACGTGTCGTGCACAGGCGACCCAGCGACGCGATCCCAGAAAGTTGAAACATTTTCAATTTTTCATCGCTGTCGCTCGGACGAGGACCAATCAACGGAGGTTTCATTCACTGACCAATGAGCAGACAGGATGCTCCGTACACCTCCGAGCAAACATGGAGGATAAGTTGATTATTATTATGTTTTATATAGTAAAATCAGACGTAAGATTTCACATAATTTTAGCAGCACCTTGTGAAACATCATATCTACCACTTTATTTACTCTGAACCGCTTAAATAACCCTAATTCTCTCCAACCTGACACAGCCAAGCAAAACAACGGAAGTTTTGATTTCGCCATGGAACAGAACTCGTAGACGGCTTTGCCGCTGGCCGCTGCCGCGGATCGCCTCCCGTGTGTCAGGTAATAAAAGCGACAAATTTTGCTGATCGCGGTCGTTTGTTGCCTCCCGTGTGTCGAGCCCATAAGTCAGGGCGCTCAGTGGAGGGGGAGCATAGACCCCACCTATAGATCGCCCAGGAAGCTACAGTCGACCACCGCTCCCGGGGCAGAGGGCCCCTACAGAGGAAACACTGGATTAAAATGAGTAAAAATATAATAAAAGAGCTGATATAAGGGACAAAAGTTAGAAAATAAGTAATAAATAAAATCATATAGACAGTAAAATTATAATATTAAATAATAAAACTAAACTAAAATATAATCATGTAAAACATGCAAAGCAAGCAATAAAACAATCATGTAAAACGAGGAATAAAACTGTAATAAATATTTAGATAAAAGCTAACCTAAAAAGATGGGTCTTGAGCCTGGACTTAAAAACATGAACGTTCTCTGCAGCCCTGAGGTCCTCTGGCAGCTCGTTCCAGAGGCGAGGGCCACAACACTGGAAGGACGCCTTGCCATGAGTGTGTGTCCTGACTTTAGGGATGACCAGGAGACACCTGCCAGAGGAGCGCAGAGGCCGTGTGGGTTCATATGGTAAAAACAGTTCTGAGAGATAAGAAGGCCCAAGACCGTTAAGACACTTAAAAACCATTAGAAGAACCTTAAAATGGATCCTGAAACATACAGGGAGCCAATGCAATGATTCTAAAACTGGTGTCATGTGCTCCCGCCTCCTGGTCTTCATCAGGACACGTGCTGCCGAATTTTGTAGAAATTGGTAGACAGTAACACATATTTTAATATTTATACATCCCAACAAATCCCACAATGGTTACCTTTATGATGAGACCAAACCCATCACCTTGTGATTGGAGGAATATACTCGTTACAGTGTGGGTATGTCTTCTGTCCTCCACTAACATTATTACTGATTTTTAAAATTGCTTGGTTTCTTTATAATTAAAATACAATTAATCAAGATTAATAAATTACAAGCATCTAATTAATTAGATACATTTTTAATCAAGTCCCGCCCCTAATTTAAACCTAACTTTATTATGTTATATCTAACTTCCAAGTGCATGTTTCACTCCTACGCATTAATGAATGAAACTATACATTGAAAAGTAAAGACTCGTTATCGTCAGGGGAAGTGAAACACCAAAAGGATGTGGAAAATTAATCCAGCATGAGTCTTAAATGATCAAACTAATGTATGGAAACTTTCTAATTAACACAGTTCTCCATCTGCCCCCTTTCTTCCCCCTAGGTGGTTTGCCAAAATCATCGCTTTACACTGATCATGTGTGGGAACATCAACATCACAGTCTGGAAAAACACCCAGAGATGTTTTAAATGATGTCACTGAGCAACGACGCAACCGCCTTTCAGCAGGAAAATGAGCAAAACAAAATTGGCTTTGAACAACACAAGTTTGTTTGTCAGGATGTTTACTTTTCTGGTTGTTCATTAAAAAGTGAAACTCTAATATCCGTCACTGCGGTGGTTGACTGAAAGAGTGCATTTCTGCCAAAGAGTGTTCATGAGTTCACGTGGATTGGTGTGCACCGTTGCAAACGGGCCAGCAGTTGTACGTGTTTAAATGTGCTGCTCGTAAACCCCTGCAGAGTTCTGAGGCTTTTCACGGTGCTTCGGTTGGTAAAGGACCGCAGCAGATGTGCGAGGATGAGGTCACTCACGTGCTGCCTCAACGATTTAAACTGATGCTGAGTCTTCATACATGGACCGAGAGCAGCAACGGGAGGGGAGGGAGGAGGGAGGAAAAACAGAGCACGGGGGGCAACAGGAGCCCAAGACATTAAAAGAAAATAAAGAAGTTGAAGCAAAACACTGAATTCAAAGGCAACGTTGTGTGAGGAGTTGAGCAAATGTCCAGATTGAGCAGGTGTAGATCCTAACAAGCAGGTTTCGCTCATCTTCAAGGTGCTTGCATTTGGATTGGTTCACAGATCACATGCTGTTACTGCTAGCTGGCACAAATATAAAAACAAAAACAAGATGGGTTGACTTCCTATCAGCTGGACAAAGAGGCGATTGAAAGACCAAATCTCTGAACACAAGTTTGCAACGTTGGATTTCCTCCTCCTTTAGTTTCTTTTTACTCACACAATAGCGATCCCGACAATCCTCAAGATTCAAAGACCTTGAAGTAATCAAAAATGGAACTTCTGGGGTGGTAATGAACTCAAACAACGATCACAGAGGAAAATCTTGTACACATATGCACATTTAATCCAGACCTAAATGAGAAAAGTACACATTAAGATGTCGTTGGTCTAGTTTGTGCTGCTATGTTTTAAGTTTCTGTTTCTGTTCAAATCCAGGAGCAACTTTCTTGTCCTTTGATCTTTCTGAGACAAAACTGTTTTATGTGAGTGAAGTAATTCAGTTCAGTCTTCGTGAAACATGCAGAATTTATGTTTGCACGAAACAAACAATGTGCAAAAAGAAAAATCTGTCAAATAGAGAGAAGATTGTTTGAATCCAGAGGGCGGAGAGCTTTGCCAGCTCCCTTCAAGCCAGAGTTTCCCAGCTTCCCAGCACTGACATTTGTCTGAACTGCCGGGCGTCCTTTCAGCCTTTGAGCCTATGCAGTTGGTCAGGTGTGGCGGCCATCTTGAATCCAGCCAGTTGTAGACGCACATCCAATAAAGACTTCCTGTGTGTGTCATTAAGACCTGTTCCATTGTCTATGAGATGCTAAATCTTGAGACCAAGAACACTCGCAGGCAAAAAATACTGTTTGCTCGCGTTTGACTCTTGAAAGACGGCAGAATGAATCAGAACAGCCGTCCTGAAGTGGACAGGTCAAGAAGGTCATGCTGAAAGACAAAGCTACAAGGAGAGAGTGTGAGTATGAAACTGACTGCGGAGAATAGTTTGGAAGCGTCTTTTTCTATCCGACTTCTTCTTCTTGTGACTGCCAACTTTGCATCTGTTTCTGAATACAGCAGTGACTATGGAAAATCCCCTGGCTGGAAGAATCTCCATCGCGCACACACGCGCGCGCACACACACACACACACAGAAACTTGGACATTTACATTTACAGCCTGTCTGTTTGAACCGTTTGCCCTCTTGGATAACTTTGACCTCTGCTGCGTGTCATTTACGTTTAGTCAGGCTTCTTCATCCATCAAATCTTCCCTTTCTTCTCTCCCCACTAAACTTCACGCCGTTTTGAAAAACTACATTGATCAACAATCACAGACCTTCTTTGTTGTTGTTGTGCAGAGCTGGGAACCCGCAGAAGAAAAGATTGTTTTAAAACAATTTTGTCAAAAGATGCTGTGTTTAAAGTCGCTTTGACCTCATTTCTTTCTTTTTCCTCTCCTTTTTAAAAATACCTTCTGTTGTGACCCAGTCATTTTTTCCATCCTGCTTCTAATTTTCCCCGTGGATACGTGTTTGGACAGAAAATTAAATATAACAGACCAGAAGGAGGAATGGATTCTGATGGATAAAGAAAACCGTCTCATCTGTCCAGTATGATCTCATCATGTGTGACACATGAAGTCATCGGGGACCAGTTACCGCTGATTGTCCAATCCCGCCGCGCATCAGAGTTTTAGACGCTGCTGATTATGATTCTCTGCTGTCAAAAATATTGAATGTCAAAGGGAAGGAGCTGATGTTTAAACGTGTGCCACCAGTCCTAAAGTGTCACAGCTGTTTCATGCAACATTTTTAACTGAATGAAAAATGACTAAATCCTCTGACTGTCAGTTAGAGACGTTTTAGCTAACCTGATGTGTGTTTCTGTGTAAAAGTCGTCGTCTTCCTCCGCTTATCCGGGTCCGGGTCGCGGGGGCAGCATCCCAACTAGGGAGCTCCAGACCGTCCTCTCCCCAGCCTTCTCCACCAGCTCCTCCGGCAGGACCCCAAGGCGTTCCCGGACCAGATTGGAGATGTAACCTCTCCAACGTGTCCTGGGTTGACCCGGGGGCCTCCTGCCGGCAGGACATGCCCGAAACACCTCCCCAGGGAGGCGTCCAGGAGGCATCCTGACCAGATGCCCAAACCACCTCAACTGACTCCTTTCGATCCGGAGGAGCAGCGGTTCTACTCCGAGTCCCTCCCGAATGTCCGAGCTCCTCACCCTATCTCTAAGGCTGAGCCCGGCCACCCTACGGAGGAAACTCATTTCAGCCGCTTGTATCGCGATCTTGTTCTGTCGGTCATTACCCAAAGCTCATGACCATAGGTGAGGATTGGGATGTAGATCGACCGGTAAATCGAGAGCCTGGCTTTCTGGCTCAGCTCCCTCTTCACCACGACAGATCGGTTCGGCGTCCGCATCACTGCAGACGCCGAACCAATCCGCCTGTCGATCTCCCGATCCCTCCTACCCTCACTCGTGAACAAAAAACTGAGATACTTAAACTCCTCCACTTGAGGTAGGACCTCTCCCCCAACCCGCAGTTGGCAAGCCACCCTTTTCCGGTCGAGAACCATGGTCTCAGATTTGGAGGTGCTGATTCTCATCCCAGCCGCTTCACACTCGGCCGCGAACCTACCCAGCAAGAGCTGAAGGTCTGTGTAAAAGTTATAAATAATAACAGCCTCTCTTTGGAGAAGTAGTTTATATCCTAAAGGACTGATAGGCTAACAGCTAGGTAGAGTGCAGCCAAGCACAAAGCAGATTGATGTTAGCTTAAATCGACTTCATTATCCTTTGTTCAGCTATAAATTCTGCTAAAATGAACATGAGTGTCACGGCTACCAGCTAATTCTTACCCTTGCGGTGCATCAAAGGGTCCGGTTCAACCGGAATGTATTTTAATTCCCTGCCAAATTCACTGTGTGATGCAAGCCTGAATGTGTTTGCATGAAGCACTGTTACATTTTCGAGAGTTGTTTGAAGAAAGCAAGGTTCCAGTTTGGACTTTGATGATCAGGAGGAAATAATCACACATTCAGACCTCTACCACCTTATTCTACATTTAAAATCTATTGATCACAAAGGTCTGATGTGATGTGTGGAGAAGTTTCAGCTGACAGAACAGTGTTGATCAAAGAGAGTAAACCAAGAGTTCCCGTTTTTGTTACTGGGGCTTCTATTAAAGCATGGTCGTGGGTGATTTCAGGTTGGTTTGAGATGTGATCCTCCTGGTAACTGACGGAGCGCTTCTCTGCATTTCTTCTGAAAACCCCTATTTTTAACTATGGATTTGATAAATTGGTCATTCAACGCGATCGATAAGATTTTTTCAACAATGAGAACGGAGCAGGGGGCTCCCACATGTCCACAGGGGACACACCCGGTGGGATATATGTTGGATTCCTGGAAGGAGTGGAAGATCATATGCCTCAGCCAGCTGTCCACTGAGGATATCGAAGACATGTGGATATTTGGTCTGATGATCACTGGATTTCTCCTGATTGGAGTGGGAGGATATCTGGTTTTCTGGAAATTTGGGAGGACGGGAGCGATCGGAGGGTGACCCGCACCCACGGAAAGCACCGTCCATGTGGAGACTTCTCAGACTGGGACGTTACTCGAGGTGAATCGTAAGCTGGACAATGTTCTAGCTGCGATACCGGTATTAGTGCGCAAAATGGATATCATCTCAGAGAGGGTCACCGGACAGTATGGACAGGTTTAAAAACCCAAAATTGGCTTCACCGAAGGACTGGAATGATCAGTTTAAAGACTGAAGGCAGAGAGGAAAATGATCTCAGCCTGACCCAAACAAAGTCTTGTTATCTGAATCTGACGCCCTGGTAGCCTTGAGCTGCAAGCAACAACTTGCAGGAGTCAATGCGCTCTGCGCTTCTCCCAAGATCTCCCTCCCACCTGTGACTGTACAGTGGCTGAGCACCATAGATGGCTGCTCTCGCTGGGAGAAACAGGATCCCAGCCCCAGCCCCCCACCCACCCCACCACACCCCCCACCACCACCACCACCACCTTCCTATTGGAGTCTCATGATGTGTTGTCTGAAGTCTGTTGCATATCTGTTGAGGTGTTTTTTTGCAGAGCAAAGCTGCCATCCTGCTGGAGGGTAACTCTGAAGTGCCTTTTTTTCCCCTCCACCTGAACCAATCCTCATGTAACCCTCTTATCTCTATTAAGGTAGCGCGACTCAGGGTTGCGAATGATCACAGTCACCAGTTCTTGTTGTGTGTCTTGCCCATGTATGTCTGATCTCCGAATTGTGTGTACTAAAACTCTAATTTCCCTCTGGGATTAATAAAGGATTGATTGATTGATTGATTGATTGATTGATTGATTGATTGATTGATTGATTGATTGATTGATTGATTGATTGATTGATTGATTGGTTGATTGATTGATTGATTGATTGATTGATTGATTGATTGATTGATTGATTGATTGATTGATTGATTGATTGATTGATTATTGATTGATTAATTGATTGATTGGTTGATTGATTGATTGATTGGTTGACTTGTGGGTTTGCTCATCATCTGCATAATAAATTGGACTGTTGTTAAAGCTGGTCAAATGGCAACTGTTCCACACATTTTCCATCCCTAACCCAACAAATCGGAATAAAATATGTCGATTTCAAAACGTTGCAACTTTATTCAGGCTGTAATGTGGAACAGTTGGGATTTCTGCTTCTTTGTAGGATTTGCAGGATTTCCTCATGCATGTGTGCATTTCCTCTGCATAAACCATAAACATTTATGTCGGATTTTATGCCAACAGTAAAGTGTAACTGGACAAGAGTGTGAATGATTGTTTGTCTCTCTGTGTTGTATCCCCTTGCCCAGCCTGTCCAAAGTGTCCCTGCAACCTCCCTGCAAGCCTAAGAGGAATAAAATGGTTATGGTGTGAAATGAATGAAAAGATCTCTGTCAAAATCTGACCCTGTGACCTTCTGGGGCAACACTGCTAAGCAGCTGCACCAAAGTGCACTTTACTGCATGCACAAAAAACTGGTGAAAGAAGCAAATCAGGAGCACAAAAAAGATTGAACATGAGTTATAAACTAAAACTCTGCTTTCTCACAGTGGATCTGGCCAACTGCTGCTAAGAGTATTTCCATTCTGCACGGGGCATTAAACCCTTGAAGCATCAGAGAAAAGAATAAAAGGAGAAAACGTTTCTCATGTCATGCTGATTTAATGACCAAATCAGTCATGAAGCACAGAAACGATGTGATGTAAATGTTGCTCCAACCTTTTGCTCGTTTAAAAATAAAGTTTGGATTCCCCAACCAACACATTTGATCTAACAGAACTTCCCGGTTGTCTAATATTCGTTTTTAGGCACGCTAACAAGTACATGTGCATCATGGGAACAGAGGATTTATGCAGTCCCGTTTTTGTTGGGTTGAAGCTCACTTCTTGTGCTCCTTGCATGTATTTTTGTCTTTTGGCTTCATCAGAAGATTCGTCTTTATTCTGCCTCCAGAGATAAAATCTGTGGGCAGCAGCTGCAAACACATTTACTTTTCTTGGTGCGTTCGAAAAGAGTGCCAGCATTTGGAACACTGCTAGCTGTTTACTCTGATGTGTAAGAGTTAGGGTTAAGGTTAGGCTAACCCTAACCCTTAGCAGGCATGCAATTAGAAGCCAGGTCCTGGGAAATAATTTTCCAAGGTGTAGTTTCATTTTTTTTTTTGTCAGGAAAATGCCCCTTTTGTGCATGGAGGGGTGGGACTTAAAACTTCTACTGCAGCCAACCACTTGGAGGTATTTTTGCTCACTTGTTTACATCACTTGCATCATGAAGTAGCTTTTTAAAGCCAAAGATAACCGGAAAATGTAAATAACTAAAATACGACCAAACAAAGGGAATGCCCCCTAGTGGCTGACTGCGTTATAAGCTTAAATGTCTGCTCCTGTTGGGATATTTAATGATTAATGAGGTCATACTAAAGTGTTTATTAGGGGATATTCACATGGCTCATACATTGTTTGCTAAAAAAATTATTTTATCATCTGTAATGTGCATTTATTAGTTATTTGATGTTTTTTTTTTTTTTTTAAACTGCCAAGTCCTGGTTCTCCAACATGCCTGACTGGCTGGATTATTTTTTCTGCATGTCCTCACGTTCTGCAGAAACCCACACCCATGCATGTTAGCGTGCTGGATCTGATCCATACAAACACAGTTAGCTCTGTTTTGGAGCTACTCAGTATCAGCTGCATTAAATTCAACTTTGATTACATAAAAGAGGGTTTTTCTCTGATCTACCGATCAGGCCACCGGGGAGGTTGATTTAAAAGAAAACGTCTAGCAATTTTTTTGAAGTTAAAAGAAACATTTGACTTTCATTTGCACAAACTCTGAAATTAAGCTTATCAGTGTCTGGTCTTGTTATGATCACATTTTGAAACACTCTCACATTTCATCCCCAGACACCTCACTTTTTGTTGACCTATATAAAACAAAATTTCCATCAATCCTCTTTTTTTCCGGTCTTGAGGGCAGCAGCCTAAGCAGAAAGGCCCGGACTTCCCTCTCCCCAGCCACGTGGGCCAGCTCCTCCGGGTAAACCCCAAGGCATTCCCAGGCCAGCTGAGAGACATAGTCCCTCCAGCGTGTCCTGGGTCTTCCTTTGGTTCTCCTCCCAGTTGGACATGCCCACAAAACCTCACCAGGGAGGCGTCCAGGTGGCATCCTAACCAGATGCCTGAGCCACCTCAACCAGCTTCTCTCAATGTGGAGGAGCAGCGGCACTACACGGAGCCCCTCCTGGATGATTGAGCTTCTCACCCTAGTGAGAGCCCAGACACCGTGCAGAGAAAAGTCATATCGGCCGCTTGTATTCGTGGTCTCATTCTTTCGGTCACTACCCAAAGCTCATGACACATATCTGAGGGTAGGAACGTAGATCAACCGGTCTTCAACACGACAAACTGGTACAACGCCAGCATCACTGCGGATGCAGCACCAATCCGCCTATCAATCTTGCGCTCCATCTTTGACCTTGTCCTTGACCTGGAGAAGGCATTCTACCCTTTTCTGACTCAAGATCAAACAAAATATGTACACCTTGACCCAAATTGTTCCGGATTTCATCTTTAAAACATTCTCAGAAAGTGTCCTTCTTGGCTGTAGAAACAGAACTTTTTTTAAGTAAAACTAGGAATCACCAGCAATCTTTGCCAGTAGCCAGAGATTATTTCATGTTAAAGCACTTGTTGTTAAAGAGACCACCTGCAAAGGTGGTTATTTCTATTTAAGTGGGCAGATTCTGGAGCAGTGCTGCCAGGATTGGGTCAGACCTGCTGTGTATAAGAAGGCCTGTTATTGTGTTATGGTGCTCCAGCTCCTTTCTCCTCTGACATCCTGAACAGGCAGCCAGGAAGGATCTGCTAAGTGCCGACTCTCAGCACAGCAGCAGGGAAGACAGCCAGATTTTGACAGAAGAACTTATTCACTCTCTATCCAAGAAGACTTTTCCTATAGGCATAAAGCTGAAAACGACTCAAAAGGCTACGAGGGAAGAAATTTTACTCATTTCCAAACAAGTGTTAAACAAGGTCTTTTGAGGGCTCTTTTAAAAAAGTCAAAATTCTGTCACGCGATCATAAAATGATGAAATTACTGTCTGTTCATCAACACAAGGGGCCTACGTCTACAGTTTGCATCCCTGAATGAACTGGAGTTGGCAGTGAAAAGAAAAATCTGTGATTTCCGTGTGGATTTGTCAAATCCGAATGGATCCAACATAAACCCAAATGACCCCGGGTTTAGGGTGATTTATCACACTCTGCTGCCTGAAGGATGTCCGTGAGCTTTTCAGGCTCGCTGGAGCAAAGAGTGACTCTTACATAAGTGAAAATGATTTACCAGACACAGTCACACCCTCTGGTTAAAACGACCTCTTCCTTTACAGCAGACTTTCTCGAGGAGAGGTTTTCTAAAGAGAGGGTTGATGAGATTTATTCTGCACACCTTTACCTTAGCCAAGCTCTTGGGAATGTGCTTCTGTCTGTGCAGTCTCTTCTGGAGCCACGGTGTATCAATCATTCTCAGACAAAGTACCGCTGCCCCAGAGCCTGGCACTCACGCCCAGGCTCAGACCCAAACGGGTGCCCCGGTTCTTAGCCCTGTCGCCCACTCTGCCAGGAACAGCAGATGATGAATTCTGGAAAGATTTTGCTCTCTTAAAGGGGAAAATGGCAGCTTGTGCTTTGGACAAACAGAGGTAAAGGTTTGCAGGACGGCAGGAAAGCTACTGCACATTGTTACCTTTGCAGAATCGTAGCACTTCATTCAATTGTGATTTAATTTAACAAAACTAGTGAATGCAGCAATAAAAACAGGATCTCTGTGTGTGAGCTGTATTGACGAGGTGCAAGTATCGTTGCATGCCTAAACATGCCCACAAAGAGTGGAACTTGAAATCCAAACGATGTGTTTTTGTAAGAAAGCGCCACAAATTCTGGGAGATTTCACAAGAATAAAAGACTTTGATATTTGCCCAGAAGCTTCCAGTACTCCTTTCCAGATGATAAGATTCTCAATCTTTTTTGAGATCCTTTTTGCCCTCTTTTTTTAAAGAATTGTAGAAGAGGGAGACACTTTGGCTCACAACCTACTGAGTAGATGTTGGCTGCAACATCTACAAGCTATGGTGTTATAAGCTGTTGGTCTTATGATTTCCAAGGTTTCCACCCTCTCACATAAAGAACTACTAAAGTTTTTGCAAAGCTCTTCTATAAATTCAACAATCTAACCATAGTTTCAAGCTATACAAAACTGACACATTTGCAGTTTCAATAAAAATTGTTTATGAAAATGTATTTTGGTTGCAGGTTTAGTTAATACAGCATGCATAAGTACCACCATTTACAGGTTAATTTTACATACTGGGAAAAAATGTCATTTTTAGTCCATATGGTAAAAACAAACGCACCTGTGTGAGGCAAAAGATTCATTTTGTGTTTCCACAGTAAATTTCCTTTAAATCTTATAAAAAGAAATCAACCAAATCTTGAATGAATCGCTGTCACTAATGTTTAGATGTGAAAAGTACCTGCTTGGAGCAAAAACAGCAAAAATCCCATCTAATATGTGAAAACACTGCCCTCTGCTGGCCAAATACCATCACAAATATTGCAATATTTAGCATCTTTCTCACACATTTGCAGTTTTATAATGAGGGCCATTTTTAATACTATTGCTATTAAAAATATAATTGCAGTTACTTTGATCAAGCTGTAGAAAGAACACCTTGAGGTCAGGAGGCGTAAAAGGGCCAATTTCTGTTTCTTGGCCCTTGTTTAAAAAGGACACAAATACAAACATAACTACTTTCAGCTTTACTAGCAAGGACCTAGAAAATGAATTCTGTTAAAGGTTTGTTGATGAGGATTATTGGATGCATGTAGAAGATGAATTGATTTCAATTTGTTTTTATTTTATTCAAACGTGCTTATGTACATTTTTTCTTCCTTTTTTTCCCATGAGCATTGCCGTGCTCTTCCTGGGTAGGTGATACACACTCTGTAGTGTGTAAGGAGTGTAGTAGGTTTTATTTTGAAATGAAAAGACAAAGACCCAGGTTAGAAATCTTGGTGTCATAATTGATTCAGACCTGAGCTTCACCGTTTACGTTGTTTATAACTAGATCAGCGTTTTATCACCTGCACCAAATAGCACGACTCAGGGTCTCATGTCCAGACAAGACCTAGAGAAACTCATTCATGCGTTCATCTCTAGCAGACTGGACTACTGCAATGGTCTTTTGTCTGGTCTTGAGAGCTTTACAAGCAAATCGACACGTTACTAGGTGGAAAAAGAGAAATCTTTATTAGATTACATCAAAAACATGGGACTGCGATGACAGCGATGCAGTTCTTCCATACATGCCTTTATTTGGACATGAGCAAAAGCCAGCTTTGATAAAGTGGCATTTTTGTGCGTTTTGAGCCATCCTGAACCAAGAAGTATTTGTACATAACTTCGACCTGTACATTTATGCCACTCAAAGAAAATACACGTGTTTTAAAGAGAATTTTGATCTGCTTTGATCAAATTTGAAGGTTTAGGCTTCAAATGTGTTTAAAACAAAATGATATTCACAACTACTCCTTGATTCAAGTCATTGTGAAAGGTGTTAGGGGGGTTTCTACTTTTTGGCAATCTGGAGACGATCGCTCACATTCTCCCAGTTGATTACATTCCAGATAGCTTTGACGTAGTCAGGGCGCACATTTTTGTACTGAAGATAATAGGCGTGCTCCCATACGTCAATGCCGAGGAGGGGGATGAGACCTAATAAATAAATACACATAAATAAATAAATGTGTGCAAAAATACTGTCCCAGATTTGCAATCAATACTTTTTCAAACCGACCTGTTGTCCCCTGCAGGGGATCTTGATTTGCACAAGCAGCAATGTGAAGTCTTCCACTCTCCTTGTCGTAACTCAGCCATCCCCAGCCCGAGCCCTGCACTGCCACCGTAGCAGCAGACATCTTTTCCTTCATCTTCTGGAAAGAGCCAAAGTCCCGTTTGATGGCCTCCATAAGCTCTCCTACAAAACATCAAAAAGACAAGTGTGGCTTCATACAAAATCAGCTAAACTTTTTTGACTGACATTTTCTTCCTATTTTATTTTTTTAAAGTTTGGTATATCGAATGCGTAGTGTTTTATCAGTCTAACCTTGTGGCTCGCCTCCACCATTAGGAGAAAGATTTGTCCAGAAGATGGTGTGGTTAATGTGGCCTCCCCCGTTAAACTTCAAAGCAGGCTGGAGGGCTACCTGTGCAGTGACATCTCCTAAAATAGGAAAAATAAAAATCACGCTTTTTGACAAATACTGAATAAAAACAAAACAGGAAATGGGTCAACTTTTGTATGTACCCTTTGCAAGAGCCTCTTGATACTTCTCCTCTGTAACATTGAGGTTATTGACATAGGTAGCATGATGTTTGCTGTGGTGCAGCTGCATTATCTCTGCACAGATGTGAGGCTCCAGGGCTCCATAATCATAGGTCAGGTCAGGAAGGGTGTGCTTCTGCCTTGATGCAGCTATCTGGTTAATGCTTTGGCTGAGGCTGGCTGCGCACCTGAAATTAACAAAGAGGAGAATTGTAATAAATCACGATCCAATTGTGCATCAATCACCGGATACAACTAAACAGCAATTCAAGATGGCTGCAAGCGACTGACTTTAGTGTTTATTCAGGATTTACACAGCCGAAACCATTAACTAAATGTACTTTTAACATAGGCTCGTGTGTAATTTTGTGCATTCGTTTTGACACTTTAAGTTTGCAACTGCATTCAACCCTAGGCATAAAATAATGACGGAAGTAATCTAAACTATTTGGTGCGCCATAAACTAATGTAAACAGCTTGCTAAACTAAGTTAGCATCCTGGCTAGCAAACTGTTAGCTCCTGATGTTTGAAGATCATACTCGATTACAGCACGCAACAGCTCACTCTGCCTGTTTTCAACAACTTTATATATGCCCTAATGTTACGCGAACATCCGTTTTACCTGCGTATTTGCCCAAGTCTGCTCAGCATGTTTCGAATGGACCTCAGCAGGTAACCAGAACCGTGTGCACGCGCTAGTAAATAACTGCCCTTGAAACTGAGCCATTTCAAGTTGACAGACTGCACCATCATTATTATACGATGGGGGTGTTTGGAAGCGTTTGCATGATTTCTGTAATGTTGCGGACGCTGAAAGTTGGACTTCGTCGAAACATTGGTTTGCCGTGTTTGTCAATAAACCTTTAACTTGTGGCATTTTTTATGAGTAACCATGTCATTTTGTTTTTGAAATGCGTTTCCCTATTACGCTGCACATGGTCTTCAGGGCCTTAGCTCGTTATTTTTCTTTTTATTATAAATTAGTAAACAAGTGTAAGACTTGGATTTGTGTCGTCAAAATGTTTAACGAAATTTTGAAACACGAGAGTAATCAAAATAAAGAAATGTTTAGAAGACCACGAGGCACGTGACCCTCTTTTTTAATCGTGACGTGAAGATTGTCTACTTTGTTAAGATGTCCCACTCTTTAGAAATGTTCTTTTTTTTTTAAAAAAAAGTCTTCATCCAATTTAATCAATGACTCAAAGCAAACATGTTTTGCCTGAACCAGTTATTTTAGAAATATGCGTTTCTGCTAGGTCACCTATATTTGAATAATTTTAACTTAATTAACAAATAACATTTTTTGTTTATTTATTTATTCTATTTAGACAGATGTTATCAATTATTTTGGTCGATTGACTCTAAAAAGTTGTACCACGCATAATCAAACATTAACTATAGTAAATTATATAAATAAAACGTTGAAAATATCCCTTGTGTCGTGGCCCTGCTCGAGTTTCAGAAATTATTTTACGAGTGAGGCGTCTTCTCTCTGTTTTTAGCTCTCTGGTATTACTCCGCAGCATTTTCGTCCGTAGCTATTCCACACTGCCGTCAGCTAAAGAAAGATGATTGCGACTAAGCCCAAACGATACCGTTACTTGTCATTTCTCTGAATATTTGACCGTTTATGTGATTGTTATCCTCACAAGGAATTTCTGAAGCCGACAGTTCTGAGAAACATCGAAGATTCAGGGCCAGGTGAGTGTTTTTGTGGCGTCAGGCCTGGTAACTGCAGCCAAGAGCCCGCTAGTTTCAGGAAAAGGAGCGCAAGGGAGGGAGTCGTTTCCTTCACCGCCATTTTGTTATAACAAGGAGCCGAAACAGAGCAAATAATTAAGTGCCACCCATTTGAATTTAAATTATATTTAAACGTTACTTTGTAACTATGAGTTCAATTTACCATTGCAAAGGAGTGCTAAATATTAGTGGTCAGTAGTTCACCTTGGTTAGCTTCTTCGCTCTGCTAGCTGCCACAATGTCCCGACATTTAGCTGTACAGCGCTTATCAACTGGTTATGTTAAATCTTATGTTATCGACCAATGAGTCAACTCTTTGCCATAAAATATGCGGTGTTCTTTCTTCAGAAACCAAAACGCACGTAATTTAGCTTGTGTGCTAGTCGTGACTAGACTGCGTGCGGAGAACTAACGCTTTAGCTGAAAAGATGATGCAGTTAATTCAACCTGCAATTTAAGCAGCAGTAACTGATGATTTCTTGTCATATTTTCTTCTAGAGTTCAAAATGACCAACGAGGAACCTCTACCCAAGAAGGTTAGCGTCTGATCCTGTTCATCTCCTATTTGAACTATGTTCATTTAGCCTTTGGTTGTCTCCAAATAGCAGCCGGCCTCATTGACCAGTTTTTCTGTTTTCACAGGTTCGCCTGAGTGAGTCGGACATGAAGACCCTGACTAGAGAAGAGCTGTGTACCAGGTGGGTGTTCACGCTGCGATTGCTGTAAAATCACGTGTTCATCTAAAAATGTTAAACCTTCTTTTCTCGTTTCAGGTGGAAACAGCATGAAACGTACGTGCAGGTCCTCGAGGCCAAATATGCAGAGCTGTGTTGTAAGTGCAGTTTCGTAAATGCAATCCAGCATCATGTTGAGTTTAGTTTATTTAGCCGTTTCAACAGTCAGCTATAAATGCTACAATGAGTGCATTGCCTAACCTTTGGCTGTCTGTGAAGAGGACTAATCTGTGATGTTTTTTCATCTCATCCCTTCAGCGAACGATGTTCCAGGACTGAAGGAGTCGGAGGAAAAGCTCAAGCAGCAGCAGCAAGAGTCTGCTCGCAGGGAGAACATCCTGGTCATGCGACTTGCCACAAAGGAGCAGGAAATGCAAGAGTGTACAGTACGTATCTGTTTGCCACTGAATTCACTGTTTTGCTTTGGTCGAATGTTGCTCCCCGTTGATCTGTAGGAAGCTCCTTGTTGGGTGATTGATTTATTTTCTCTCTGATGGATGTCGACTCTCCTTTTTGTAATACTGTATAAAAAGGCGATGTTGAATTTTACTTATCATTAGGTTAGGTCACAGAAGTCAAACGTTCACTAATGACAATAGATTAATACCAAATGTAATGTTTTATAGTGATGTTTTGAACAGATGCCTTATTTAAAATGGCAAACATCAAAATGAGTGCTAACATCTGTCAGTGTGGCAGCTGTAGTCGATGTTTTATGTATTTACACAAGATCAGAGCTTCTTAGCCATAAAACACTGCTTATAAGTGCAATATGATCTTTGATTGAGATTAAAATACTAATAGAAGTAAATGTTGCATGGTGTCATTTACACATACATGATATTTTTCTAAGTTTGTGACGTAAAAGGATCTTAAAACAAGCAGCAGCATTTGCAGAGCAGCAGCTGTTATAAACAAACGTGCTGTTTTCTGTCAACAGAACCGGTCGTAAACAGGGATACTGTTATGGCCATTCACATTCATTCACACTGGGCCAACAAGTAGTTAAGGTCAGCCGTTGGCTTTAGACTGATGGTACAGAGTGTTCAGTGGCTTTATGGGGGCTCATCTGCCTTAAAGAGCAGCAGAGCTCACCTCAGCACACCTTTTCTTTCATTTAAAAGCCAAAAATAAGGATTAGGTTCAGTCAGATGCTGCTACTTTTGTTGCTTAAGCCATATTAGTTGTGCCTTTTGGCATATCGTGTAGGGCTGGGCAATAAACCGAAAATGTATCGTTATCGAAATTTCTGACTTATCGTGATAAATGTTCCCATATCAATACATTTGATAATACAAAATTGAAAAGATGTGTGTGGGTTGGCAACGTTCATGTCCCTAGCTGTACCAGGGTTTTTCCTGCATTCAAATTTGCCTGGTGGCCTCCTCCAGCTAATTTGTGCCGCCCCAGCCTGATTTCACTCTGCCCCCAGCTATATGGATGTTATTTTAACTGCAGTTGCAGCATTGCACCACTACGGGGCGCTGTATCAGCAGCGGTGCACAAAAAAGCACTAAAACCGCAGCAGACAAAGATCAAAAATTGCTTTTCTCTCTAGTTACATATCTGTGGTCGGTGCTATTGACGTCCTGATTTTCCCCCAGGCTCTTCCATATCAGAGCAGGGCTGTACAGTGCGATGAAAAACACTGTCTGCGTGTCTGTCTATTTGTAAATGTAACACGGGTGCAACATCTTTGAATTACCATTTTCCCCTGAACTTTATTGAACAAAAGTAAGTTACTTGTAAGAAAAATGCTTTTTACTGGCGCACGACGTGGTCATCTGGATGCAGTGGAGGAAAGGAACCGGCAAAGACGCAAAGGCAGAACCGGTGCAAAGTTTGGGATCAAAAGTGCAGCTACACGCAGATTGCCTAAAGCTAATGGGTAGCAGTCTCACGATCAAACACAGAAAAATATATGATGATGGTATAACTAAGAAAGACTAAACTCTGCAAGCGGATGAAAAGCCCCCACCATCCCGTTTAGTCTGCATCCTGCAGCGCTACGGATCGAAACCGCTGCAGATACGAGTCACATTACTGCTGTCGCTGGAATTACGGCAAGCCGTTGTAGTATATAATTCACAAATGCATCTATCTTTGAACATAACATAAACTGGATTATTTCCAACCCGTACATAATAGACATGCCACCATTACATTGTTAGCAGCAGAAATTAAATGTAATTACCATTTCCAATACAAATGCATGTTAGTGAAATGCATTATATGTTACTGGATATGTTTATGTGTCATTTAGACTAAGATCAGTGTTATTAATACAAACCTGAAATGTAGGTCAAGCATTTACAAATATTTTAACTATAAATATCAGCTGGGAAAAAGGGAACTAAACACCAATCTGATATATTTTATTGAGCCTTTTATAATATTTTACCTTGAAAAAAGTGAGGCAGTGTGTGCTGGCGCATGGTCAGGATGGTACCACCTCTGCCTCAATTTGAGTCAGGAAAAACCCTGCGTACCACCTTGAGTCAAGGTTATACACGTGGCAGCCCCATCTAGTGGATAACTTTTGTTACCTATCGTTATCGAGGTGAAATCTTCAATACATCGTGATATTGATTTTAGGCCGTATCGCCCAGCCCTAATGTCATGTAAATGTGCTATGGTTGCTTTGGGGTAAAAGCTTTAAGCATTAGCAGGTAAGTTTTGTTTTAGAGTACTTTAAACACCCACAATTATTTTTTCGTTTATTTATTTATAGATCAGCGGATAACAGTTTGTTTTGTATCATTTTAAAGGCTGATTAAATATTATCAAGGCTCTTCTATAATAAACCCATAACCTCAGAATAAAGCAGTTTATTGTTGAAGCATCGTTTTAAAGATTTAAACAGATGTCTAATGTGTATTCCGTTCCATCCTGCAGACCCAGATCCAGTACCTGAAGCAAGTCCAGCAGCCGAGCGTGGCCCAACTGCGGTCGTCCATGGTGGATCCAGCCATCAACTTGTTTTTCCTCAAAATGAAGGCTGAACTGGAACAGACTAAAGACAAACTGGAGCAGGCCCAAAATGAACTGAGTGCCTGGAAATTTACACCTGATAGGTAAAGACAATCAAAAATAACTCCCCCCTCAGAAAAAGTCAAGACTTCCTCACGCCTCCCCCATCCTCACTCTCACTGCAGGCATGCAGGAACAATGGTGGGGGGGGGAGGCTGACAAAACGCTGTTCTCGTCACGAGACTCAGACTTTACAGACAGCCGGTCACTGCAAAAACAAAACAGCTTTTGTTCTTTTGTTACCGAGCCAGCTGCACACCACTTAACCTAAAAAACACAATAAAAAAGACCGTATGGTCAGGTGACACTCGTGTGTTTCAGCCTCATATCCTCACCGTCCAAGGGCCTGAAGGAGTCCGGACTGTTCTGAAGAGGTGGTCTCTCACTTCCTGCCACGGATATGCCCTCTCTGCCCCCCCGCTCAGCTCAAAGCAGACAGTTCATTTATAAAATAAGGGGATTATGGGGGAGGATGTGTCAGGCAGGGGGCATCCCTAGCCTAAAACAACAATTGAACATTTCAAAGACATGTAACAGTGGATCATTTCACACAAACACCTGCTAGTCTCCCTGAGAAGTGTAAAGACCCTTTGGCTACATTTCATTCACATGAGGAAAATTAAGACTAAAGCTAACTTGTGGGGAAGGAGACACTAAACATTTAAGACTGAGCGGAGCCAGATCTTCGGATCACAAAGGTGGTTGAGGCATGGGGTCCAGTCGGACCGACTCACGGTAGAGTCCATCTACGTGTTTTGTTTTGTGAACTGTTTCATTTCATTTGATAGAAACACTTACTGCAGTGTGTGGAGCCTGATTGACTTGTATTATTTACCCGCATGTTCTGTGTACACGGTTTGGATTGGGCTTTGCTAAACCCCCTCAAACACACTGCCGTACGTGTGTCGAGTCCTGTTATCAAACTGAGTGAAAATGTCCTGAAGAAGCTGTGTTTGAGACGACGAGGGTGTATTTTTTTGTATTTGTGTATTTTTGTGATTGACCAAATCATTTCTCCCACAGAAAGCGACTTCTCTGCTATACCCACTAGTTAATTATTTTAACAGTTTGGGGCTCACGTTTTTATTTTTTTATTTTACGTTGGCTTTAAAATAACTCCCAGCATATTTAATAGCAGGAGAATGCAGCAAATGCTCTTAAATCATAAACATTTCTAGTTTTAGCCTTTTTAAACATGCCTCACCATGCCTTGTACAGGATGCAGTTACTGCTGGGTTTAATGTCTTTAGTTCCCTCGGGGCCGATGATACTTAAATGAGTATATATACATTTATTCTTCAGATGTGGCCATCAGGAATTGTTTTGAAGTCATTTATGTAATTTCTTTGCCTTTTTGGCTTCTTTATGACTGATTCCAAAAGCATAGCTGCAGTCCTAACTGATGTCAAATCGCAGGTGTAGCAAAGTGCTTCCCAGCTTCTTTACCTGTTGTAAATGGAACAAACCGCATCTGGAGCTGTGTGATTGTGCTGTTGAAACATTTGTGTTTAATATGAGGACACCTTTTTCTGTTTGCTGCTCTGAAAGTTTGACTTTTAGTGTTTCACTGGGAAAAGATCGAGCTCTGTGATGCTTTTCTATTATTTACAGCTAGCTGTGTTTCGAGGAGGAATTTAAAAGGGTGCTAATCTTTCTTGTATTTTTATTATGTTCATTGTACTTCCATGTGTTTTATGGTAAGTTGGAGTGAAACGGTGCAGGTTTTAGTTTTATACAAATGTCTGTCAGCCATGATTTACTTTATACCAAAAGGACCACCTTGTTTTAGTTGGTAATTTCAGATTTATTTAAGTTCTTCAGGTCATTTAGACTAAACTCTTTTCTTGTGTTTGTATCTGTTAACTTTTTCAGCACTGCCGATGCTTTTTGTTAGCGCCAGGTTGAAGGGTTTATAACTGGGTCATTCTCATCCATGTGCTAGTTTCGTTTGCCTGCTGGTTCACTGTGTGATGTGAGACTTGTTTCCCTTACAGCCAAACGGGGAAGAAGCTGATGGCCAAATGTCGAATGCTGATTCAGGAAAACCAGGAACTGGGGCGGCAGCTTTCTCAGGGACGCATCGCTCAGCTGGAGGCTGAGCTGGCCCTGCAGAAGAAGTACAGCGAGGAGCTCAAGAGCAGTCAAGATGGTAAGTTTTACAAGATTTGCTTCTACATTTGTTCTGTTTTAGTTTGTTGCATTTCAAATGGATTTTAACCTTGTTTTATTCGTGGTTTCTTCACCCAGAGCTAAATGACTTTATTATCCAGTTAGACGAAGAGGTAGAGGGGATGCAGAGCACCATTCTTGTCCTGCAGCAGCAGTTGAAGGAGTCCCGTCAGCTTCTCTCTCAGTCTCAGGTTGCTTTGGCTGGAGCAGGACCCAGTAGGACTTCACCCACCGCCTCCAGCTCCTCTGTTGAACCCTCGACTCAGCCAGAG
The DNA here is from genome assembly GCF_043380555.1 of Nothobranchius furzeri. Lineage (NCBI taxonomy): Eukaryota > Metazoa > Chordata > Actinopteri > Cyprinodontiformes > Nothobranchiidae > Nothobranchius > Nothobranchius furzeri. The sequence continues at coordinate 5,872,966 of NC_091742.1, forward strand.
CAGACCAGCGTTCCCGCCGAGCCAATGGGCAAAGACTACGGAAGGGTCTCCAATGGTCCAAGCAACGGCAGCTCATCCCAGAGGAGCGAGACAATCACGCCCACCTTGTACCGCGAGGTCAGCAGCGCTGAGGAAGACTTTCCAATGTCCCCCGTCGTCTCCAGCCCGAGTGAAGCTGAGACCAAACTTTCCAACCATTCAGAGGAGGCACCGGTCAGTCAGACTGCTTTGCGACGAGCTGGAGGGCCTCGGGGTTTTGGGAGCCAGCTGAGTGTAGGGTATGAGAGCGTGGACTCTCCCACAGGCAGCGAGACATCATTGACTCAGCACTCGAATGACACAGACTCCACAGATCCCCACGAGGACAAGGCTGCCCTGGTTACCAAGGGCACGAGGACTGCAGGGTCACGTCATGCTCAGAATGGCCTGGACTCCAACACAAGCAACAGTGCAGCTTTGTAATGTACTTCACTATGTTCTGTTTTTTTTTTTGTTTTTTGTTTTTTATATATATAAAGTAAACAAGGCAGCAAAATGCATCTGTAACACAGCACCCTTGTCCCTTTGCCTATTGTGATGCCTTAGTCACATTTGTGTTGCTTAATGGGGATATAAACAGTAAAGGTTAATGTTAGATTTGGATTTTGTGGATTTAAAACTAGTATGTTTCACTCTGTTTATTTGAGCACATCTATACTTTGAGCTTTGACATGGATTCAGGCGTCTGGTGTTGTAACCCAAGTCATGTCGGTAAAATCATTAAATTACAATAGTTCACATGTTCAAAGAGGTCATATTTAGATGTTGACCTGTGCTCTTTTTTTAGTACAGTTTTTATTTTTCATTGGCAAAAAAAACTGAATATGTTCAAGTGTGAGTAGTTCACATACAATGTTCGTAATATTCTGACTTCAGCCCTTTTCGTGTACTGACCAAATACCAATAAAAAGTTTTAATACTAATATGAAACCCATTATTATTCACCATCAATGCTTTAATTTCAAAACTGTACAAGCCTCCCAAAGAAGTAACACGCAATTTTAAATTCCAGGCTATGACTGGATGTCTTCTGCAAATAAGCATGAGTGTGAAGGCCTGTTTAGTTGTATAAAAGTCTTAGTAATCGCATTAACAAGGTGCAATTTTCAATCTATACAAAAAGGTGTTAGAATACTATATTGTAATCGGGATTGCTTTACGAAACAGTATGTGTAAAAGCATTTAGTCAGCTTTGCCTGCAGTTATCCTCCCAAACGGATGGTGGCGCTGTTCCCGCCACGTACATTTATTCTCATGGCTTTTTTTTTTGCACTCATTGGTAAAGGATAACAAGTGTGTCAGAAAACAGAAAGAGCTGCACAGTGAAGCCTCACCAGCTTTGAAGATGAACATCGAACCTGTCGTCATCGTTTCTGCCGCAAGAACCCCGATTGGTAAAGCCAAATACCTTTCACAGGTTCTCACCTACACACTGCGATTTTCTTTTTCTTTTCTTTTAATGCTTTAAAGCCGTTATTAAATAATTACAACTGGAAATAATTCACCTCTTACGTTTATTATTTCGTTAGACACGTTCATAGTCACCTAGCTAATCGTTTTTTGTCTTTTAATTAGTCAAATTGGTTATCTCTTTCAGTTTAGCACGCAGGACTCTAGAGGAGCCGTGATTGGTTGGCTGAAATGTGTGACGTATTTCCTTGCTTTTGATTGGCTGGCAGTGATAGTGCCACGGAGCAGGAGCTTCCTGCTATTGGGTACTTAAATTATGACGCGTGTTACTTGTTTTCTGTCGATATGCAGTTTAACTTAATTTTGCACAGATTTATCATCCGTTTGTAATTAAAGTTGAAGATTAACAGTGTTATCCTTTTCAGTTTTTCAAAAACACTAAACGAATCAGTGTTTTTTGTTTTAATAGATTTTCAACCCCTAAACAAAAGGTTATTGCTACTTTGGTGTAATGAAAAAATCATCTTTAACATTTTCATACATCGTTTTAGTTAAATTTCCAGTAAATTGTGATGATTTGAGGCTACATTTGAGTCATGCTGCAGTGTCAGAAGCGGTTTGTATCTAATCTTTGTAGACCTGCCACCAGTATATAAACTCCAATTTTTGTACAGGGTGCTTGAATGGCGCTCTGTCCACAGTGCCTCTACGTGACCTTTGTTCAGTAGTGATCAAGGATGTTCTGAAGCGGGCAGGGGTGAAACCGGAAGAGGTCTCAGAGGTCATCATTGGAAATGTCCTAACAGCAGGTAAAAAAACAAAACTGAAATTGTCTGAAAAACAAACATCTGCTAGCATTCTATCATGATTTTTTTATCTCTTAGGTCAAGGGCAGAATCCTGCACGACAGGCCAGCGTTGAGGCTGGTATTCCGTATCCTGTCCCGGCTTGGAGTTGCCAGATGGTTTGTGGTTCTGGTCTGAAAGCTGTTAGTTTAGCAGCTCAGTCTATCCAGGCTGGAGAGGCTTCTGTGGTGGTGGCTGGGGGCATGGAGAGCATGAGCAGGGTTAGTAATAAGATCATTTAAGGATGGTAACTGGGTAGGATAAAAGTCTCACTGGGGTTGTCTGTCTACTCAGGCTCCTCACACTATGCACATGAGAGTGGGGGTGAAGATGGGTGACGTCTCACTGCAGGACTCCATGGTCGCTGATGGCCTGATTGACGCCTTCCATAACTACCACATGGGAATCACAGGTATGTAAACTCAAGTAATTCTGTGTCATGTTATATCAATATTTAATGTGATTATGAATCTGTCAGCGGAGAATGTGGCCAAGCAGTGGGGGATCACTCGAGAGGAGCAGGACCTGTTCGCTGTCAAATCTCAGAACAAAGCCGAGTCGGCGCAGAAAGCAGGGCACTTTGATCCGGAGATTGTCCCAATCGTTGTGCAATCCAGAAAAGGTGAAAACCTGTTAGTGATGACCTCCACATTTCTCTGCACTTATGCTAAACGTGTGAAATGCTCTCTCCTTCAGGTCCGGTCGAAGTAAAGTTAGATGAGTTTCCCCGACATGGAAGCAACATCGACAGCATGTCCAAACTCAAACCATGTTTCATCAAAGATGGCAGTGGCACCATCACCGCTGGCAACGCTTCAGGTTCCAAATGGGCTTTTGTGAGCTGTAGAGTGCATCGTTTTGATTGTTAGGAAAGGACACGTGAAGCAGTTTCACTATTTTACTTGCAGGTGTAAATGATGGAGCAGCAGCCACTGTCCTAATGAGCCAATCAGAGGCTGAGAGGCGGGGCGTGGAACCCATGGCTAAAATTGTATCGTGGGCTCAAGCAGGTCTTGACCCTTCCATCATGGGAACTGGGCCGATACCTGCCATCAGAAAAGCGGTGAGAAGTCAGCAGTAATTAATCATAGCAGGTGCAAAAATGAGTATTTTTGCTTTACTAATTTTGTGCTTTTCCAGGTTGAGAAAGCAGGCTGGAAGCTGGATCAGGTGGATCTATTTGAGATCAACGAGGCGTTTGCAGCGCAGTCCATCGCTGTGATCAAAGATCTGGGCTTGAATGAAGACAAGGTCTTTTTTTTATTTTTTTTTACACTGAAACTATCAAGACTCCAAACAAAAGTAGAACATTTGTTACCTTTAAGTCTCTGTAAATAATTATTTCTGTTTCTAGGTAAACGTAAATGGCGGAGCCATTTCTCTGGGTCATCCCATCGGCATGTCTGGCTGCAGAGTGCTGGTGACGCTGCTGCATGCACTTCAGAGGACTGGAGGAAGGAAAGGCGTAGCATCCCTCTGCGTTGGAGGAGGGATGGGTGTCGCTATGTGTGTAGAGAGGGTTTGAGATCAACACCTCACATGTTGCACTTTGTCTTTTAAAGGGATAATAATAGTTTACACTGAACAGAAGTGTCAAAGATGGGGTTCACCTAGCTTCTTCTAGTGGGTGTTGTGATGTTACTCTGCAACAACCTGCCATTCTCACTGTGATTTTAATTTCCTCAGGCTTTAGATGCAAGATCAAACTCAAATACTGGTCTTAATGTTGTGTGCTTGCAGCTTTTATACAAGCAATTGCTAAAAATTCAAGATGTAAACGTGCTTTACTGGCTACAGACTGTTCATGTTCTATTTGTTTCTAGTTAAGAATAGAAGTGCAATGATAAAGCACTACAGCTGGATGAGACAGGTCTGTAAGGGATTTGCTTCATGCTTTCAAAACATTTCAACGTTCCATCTTCTCTCCCAGGAGTTGTACAAATATGTGCTTTAACAATTCTGCTTTCTGACCTTCCTGTAAACTAACATCTGTAATCAACATTCTGTTAAGACATAATCAAAATAATTCACCAAATAAACATTCGTTTACAACCACTGAAGCTTTATTGTGTCCAAAAACAAAATCATTAACAGTTTTGAAGCGTGAACCTCAACAGGATGGGAGTGGGATCAGTGAGAAGCCTACACTAGCGCAACAGCCATAACGAGCCTGTAAATGCATAAATACACATTAGTGAACATAATGAGACCAGCTTTTCAACCCTCTAGAGCGCCAGATTCAACAGCATCTCTATACGAGTTCCCGCCCTCCTTGGGCTCTGGGAACAGTTTGATGAGGTCATCGATACGGAGGATGGTGATCGCCGCCTCGGTGGCAAACTTGAGGCTTTTTGTTTTAACCATGGTGGGTTCGTAGACACCAGCCTGACGATTGTCCCTGGGTTTGCCGTTCACCAAGTCCAAACCAATCCTACGAGACAAAAAGGTAATTGGATAAATAACACTTGGCATGTGACAAAAACAAGTCATTTTTAACTCACCATTTGAGATTCTTGCGTTCAGGGTTGACCTGAGCCTCGTTGTGGAAGGCTCGAAGTTTGGCCACCAAGTCTGTGGCGTCCTGCGCAGCGTTCACAGCCAGAGTTTTGGGGATGATGAGAAGAGACCGTGCAAACTCTGCAATGGCCAGCTGCTCTCTGGAGCCCTGAAAAAAAGCATTAAAACAACAACTTTAGCCTCAACTTTCAGAATAAAAGTTTTACAGGTGTAAGCCGGACTTGGCTAAGCATGAACTCACCATGCTGGTAGCATAGTTCTCCAGGTAAATGGACAACGCTGCCTCCACAGCACCTCCTCCAGGTACCACCGATTTAGACTCCAGCACCCTCTTGACCACACACAGAGCATCATGTAGCGAACGCTCCATCTCATCGCACATGAAGTCATTAGCTCCACGCAGAATGATGGAGGCTGATGTACGTGCTTTTGTACTGGTGGGAGGAAAAGTTTGAGAAAATGAGGGGGGGGGGGGGTAAATAATTAAAAAATACTGACTTTCTCCACTTCTAAAAATGTATATAAAAAGACAAGAGCTCCACAGAGTACTTGCACTTTCTAGCACTTATCTAGTTGTGATGTTTGGAATCAAATCAAGCAGTTGCTCTGTAGTAGCTCTTACTTCTTTATAATGATGAGCTCATCATCACAGATGCGCTCCTGCGCAACCTCCTCGGCCTGGCCGAGCATGGTGGCATCAAACGTCTCCTCTCCTTCCAGATTGGACAGCGAGGAGCAAAAGGTGGCTAAAAAAATAAAAATTAAAACTTTGAAGAACAAGACTACTGACAACTGATAACATTGAACAAACATTTAAAACTTCAACAGCATGTTTCTTACTCACCTCCTGTTGCCTTGGCGACCCGTTTCAGGTCCTTTTTGAGAACCCGTCTAACTGCCATAGCGCCAGTTTCCACAAAGTACTTCAGACACATGTCGTCGATGCCACCAGTGGTCAAGATAACATTTGCTCCTGCTGCTAAAATTTTCTGGATCCTCTCCTTGGTGATGTCAGATTCCCTAAACCAAACAAAGAAATTATATCAATAAACATCATTTCTCCCACACATATCGCTGAACAACCTATTGATCCAGCAGCGCAGCTCATTTTAATGAGACAAATCCACTAGGACGTGTAATAAAGAACGCCTACCTCTGTCTGATCTGGTCCAGCTTGTCCGGGTCGTTAATAACTACTTGGACGCCCATCTTCATTTTGGTTTTCTGCAGGCTAAAGTCCAGGCAAGCGATCTTAGCGTTTACAACCCGCTTCACCATTTCTGCAAATATCATTTACATCACATTATGTGAAAAAACCCCAAAAACCAAATAAATAACTTCATTTTTTTCTCTCTCTCTCACTCATATCACTGTCTGGACAAAAGAAGCGCCACAGTTAACAACTACTGTGACCATGTTCCTTTTAGGGCCAGTTTACTTTATCCCACGCGTATCACTGCATACATCATCAACCAAGACATAGCAGCAAATAAATGGGAATTTACTCAGCACCAAGTGATATTGCATCTTAATTAAAAACATTTTAGATCTGCTAAATCAAGACAACTTTACCTTGTGAGCCAACCGTGCAGTTCAGTGCGTAACCGTTGACCAAGAAACTTTCTTTCTGGCTTCGGCCGTGGGCTTTCAACACATTCACTGAGTTAATGGGATATCTGGCCACCCCTTTACTGTCAGTAAACTTGACCGCCACGGCAGCATCTACCACCATATTAGCAAAGAAGTCCGCATCACTGATGTCTCAAAGTTAAGGCAGATAAATGTAATAAAACTACTTTCTCAACTGGAAAACAAATACTGCAGACATTTATTCAAGATACACTCCGATGATTTTGGAAGACATGGAGGTCTTTGCGGCGTTGATTAAACACTCCCTGCCCAAGTCATCGGTCCCAATAGTCAGATTCTCGTTAATGTAGCGCACAGCTTCTCTGCAAGTACACAAAAAGGAAGTTTGCTCATTGGATTGTATGAATATTTAACCATTATATGAAAAAAAGAGCATTACATTTGATTGTTTTGTCTTACTTGCAAGCCAGACGGTATCCACTGATAACAGACGTGGGATGAATCCTCTGCTTCACCAGCTCATCTGCACTCTTGAGCAACTCTGCAGCAAGAATGACCTTTGACACGAAAACATAACAGTAATAAAGATTATTTTATAAACCCCAGTTCTAAAGATGTTTTGAGTGACAAAATTAGAAACGGGTCATCCTGAGATAAAGCCTTTTTGTTCTGCTTTAACTTGATTTTGAGGATGTTAAAAGAGTAAAAAGGAAGAGAGCTAAGCTTCACATATGGCTGACTTAAAACTATCACTTTTTTTTCTATTTCAGTCTCTGAGCTGATGAACAAGCTTCTAGCAGCTGCTACTCACCACAGACGTGGTGCCATCTCCAACCTCCTTGTCCTGCAGGTCGGCCAGTTCACAGAGGACCTTAGCAGCTGGGTGCTCCACCTCCAGCAGCTTCAGAATGGTTGCTCCATCGTTGGTGATGGTCACATCCTATTAAAACCACAATTAAAAGGCGTGTTAATAACCAAACCAAAACATTTACAGCTCATTTTAAATCTATTGCTTGTCAAAATGTCCTTAAAGTGACACAGACCCCAATGTCGTCCACCAGCATCTTGTCGAGACCAACTGGTCCGAGGGAGCTTTTGACGATGTTAGCGATGGCTGCTGCGGCCATAACTGTAAAAGCAAAATTATGTACACTTTACGGTAGCTCAAAGGTTTACTTAATTTGCTGAGCGTCATAAGATTTTGGAATATTCTGTCATTTTATTTAGTGGGGCGCACATCAGCTAGCCACACCTTCAGACCATGACAGTGTTGCTCTGTCCCATTAGCATAGCCCTCCATTCATTGTGTTTGAACGGAAGGTACTAATATGGGATTACACATTTCGCATCACATAGCCATTGTGTACAATATCATACGTTACACAAAACTGCAAAGAGAGAAAAAAGTCTCTGCAAAGTCCTAACGTTAACGAGAAATGTAGCTAGCGTTAGCACGAGCCACACGTGTTAAAGCTTACTTAGCTAATAACTTAGCCGCTTGTTGTTAAATCCACAAATAATAAAACTAACTCATTAAGTTTGACAACACCGCTAACCATTTTGAGTGCGGACAGATTCGCCAGTCGTTCTCTGCCCGAGCACGTTTAACGGACCGTCTAAAAGCGACATATTGGACCACCACACAACCAAGAAGAAAGGAAGCTCCGCGGTGCACTATGGGTAAAGAAAACTAAGGGGAAGGTTCGAGAAGAAAATGTATTATAAATCCTCATTTGTGTATTCATACCACATTTCTTCAAATAGTTGAACATAATAATTATTATTCAGCAAATTTTTACACTAAAAGGACGTCATTATATAACGAGAAGATTTCTGACTTTTATTATTACAAACTACATTTCCCAGCATACTTCAAATTACGTCACCACTTTCTTTTACGCTTGTTGTTTCTGAAATGAATGGCGTCTCTTTTGCGTCCTCTAGTGACCGCGTCGATTGCGCAGTTCCTGCTTTTGAAAACGCATTTTAAGAGATTTTATATTTTTCAGATGTATTGTCATATCAAAATCATTCGTCAATCATGTAAAAACTGATACAGCATAATTTTGATGAAAATAATAAAATATGCCACTATAGACTGTCAGTTTGGAACAACAGTATTCTGCCTATTTAACAAACTTGATTTTAAACTATTTTTATCCTGCAAACAAACTAGTCCACATACTTTTAAATTTGTTTCAGTCTATTACAGATTCTAATGTCTTGGATGATTTTTATTCTTGTCAAATCCATTGTCTATCTAGTTATCGTTTATTTAAATCAGCTTTTTGCTGCTACTTGTTTTTATCTAATTTACAGCATAAGACTGAAAGGAGGATGAGAATGTTTTTTATTAACACAAAACCACAAGAACAAGAGGAGATTTGTTCAGTTTTATTACCTCCAATACAACATTTTGTAGAGCATTGACAACTAGCCAATTACAAAAATACTGAACACTTAACTTAAACGTCAAAGCATTATAAAGCATATCTATGGCATACAAGAATAACTCTTCTAAAATGTACATCTTTACAAAATGTTTACAAATAAAATGTAAAACAAAAAAGTGCAAAAAAATAACAAATCCCCACCAAAATCAAAAAAGTACAAAAAAATACATACTTCATATTTTTGTTTTGTTTGATGCAAATTTCCTGAAATAATGTTGCAAAGTTTTTCTTGTATTTCTGTGAGTCATTGTTTAAGAATTAAGTATTGTGTGACAGAAAAGCTACAGTTTTCCTAAATATTATTCACAGTATTTGATTCAGATTTTGTGTGAGTGCTTAAAATTTAAACATTAAAATTTTCATAAATACGTCTACTTTTCCAACCAATTTGCGGCTCATAGTAATTATGGAAAGGTATTATTAAGACCCAAAAACGTGTTTAAGGATCAGGCGTGTGTGTGATAAAGACTGGGCATGCTCTGTGAGTGAGGATGTAATATCAGTAGTGTAACAGTGTCCTATTATGGAAAATACAGTACTGTTCTATAAACTGACTCCTTTTTGTGGTCCCCCTTCAAAATAAAAGTCAAAGCTAGCAACACTAAGAACAAATAATTTTCATGTTGAGATGCATATTTTGCCCACAAACTATTGCAGCCAATCTTACAGATGGTCGCAGGGTGGAAATAAATAAGATTTCTCATTATTTCTTATACAGAATCTAAAAAATCTGAATTTTCTCTTAATTTTTCTAAAGCAGTACACCCCGCTGACGGCGAAAAATAAGACAGGAGAAAGTGATAATTTAAAATCTTAGAATAGACATAAAAGTCAATGTTTATTTAAACACGTAACCTAATGATTATTACAGCCAAAATAGTTCCTTTATACCTGCATCTTTTTCATTAAAAGCTCCTAAAAGAGACGTACAAGCCCGGGCAGCAGAGATTTTCAGGTGTGAATCTGTAAAGCTGTTTGTTTACAATTGCTTGAACATGTTAGAGTAATTAAAAACACAAGCCATGACTATGGTCAGACCTTTTAAAAGAAGATTTTTGTGGGAAAGAATTAAACAATCACCTGTCGTGGATAAATAGCTATTTAAACAACCTCAGTTTGGAGAAATGGCGTTTGATTTTAACCAGATTAACATGCTAACATCATCTGCAATCCTAAAACAACTCTGACTAAAGCCTGATTCATGCTTCTCCGTCTGCGTCAGTGTGGAGACACGCAACGCCATTATCCGTCCTTGCGGGCCTGCTGGAGAGCTCCGCAGGGACGCACGGAGTCGAGCTCTCTTTTCTAAACATCCACCCGTCGAGACGGAGAATGCAAGCTTGTGATTGGTCAGGGCACCGCTGTCATCTACACCTCCGCCATTGCGCCCTCAAAAACATAAAGAGAGCCGAGGATAACTAGCGGCAGACATGGAGCAGCTTGAAGAACACCTCGCGAAAAAACTCTAAAAACACGAACGTTTAATTCCCCGTGACTGGAGGAGTGAAAAGATGCGCAGCAAGCATTTTATTTGTGGACGGAAATGACAGGAAACGTGGGTTTAGAGGTGGCGAGCGCATGAAGAGGTGGAGGAGGATGAGAGACAAATGTGTCCGTGTTAAAAAGTCTCTTATATACACAAAAAACACAATATAAACACATTATCTTGGACCGGATACATGACAGGATACCACAGAACAGCGCTACGCCCTCTGTTGTCCTGCCGGGGAATTGTTTTGCAACACTCCCCAGGAGACGGAGACGTATGAGAGCAAAACGCTTCCGTCAATCCGTGCGTGTCTGTCCCTTGCGGAGCTGACGGAGAAGCATGAACCAGGCTTAATACAGTTTTACAGTTATTGTTTGCACACTTTAAAGACTTGTCCATTAGAAGTGTCACTAACTGTCTTAAGTGCACCCTCAAACACGCATGCATATCCACGGTTATTTGTAGATGCAGCTGCAGCTAGCAGAGCACATCTTGCGCTACCGCTAGCTGCTGCTCAGTAGAAGGGTTCTTTTGGTTGCCATACAACATTTGTCTAAATGATGATGCAATGTCATAGTTAAATCAAATTGATTTTAACTAAATGTCTAAAATTGTCAGAGATTCAAGTTGTTTTAGGATGTTAGTAATCCTCGTTTGAACTTGGCCCAGCTCAGATTAGCCTCTAACTTTCAAACGTGTTTTGCAGTGGTCTCTGGAAGGACTGAATGCCTTGCAATTCATACTTGGGTGGGGGGGATAAAAGCTCAGATGCGGTTGTTTCAGGAATTAGCAGAATGTCGTATTAGAGTAGAGCTCAACACGGCAGGATCTGGAGTCTTTCCTGATATTTGGACATCTCGCTTGGATTGGATAACAGCAAGGCGACTCTACCACTGTCCCTGTTTGCTCTGCGACATAGATACTTTACCTCCACAAATAACACAAGCCTGGAGGAGCTTCTGCCATGTGGTTGAGTTGCTAATGCTAACGGTTAGCTTCTGCTAGCGAAGACATTTTCCACTGTTCTTTCCCGTCACGAGTGAAGATGGGTGAGTCCATGAATTATTAGTGACGTTGACGTAGCTCTGTAAGGATTTTCTAATCAAGTTTCACTGTCTATGTTCTATCAGAAGCTAATGCAGGAGACTATTTTCATGTTCAGCCTGCATGAAAACTCTGAGTGACCGATTATAATCGGAAATAACCATTAAAAGATGTTTTCTCAGTGTTCCACCCCTTTGACCATCAGAAATAAAGTCACATGTTCAAGAACAGTTCATTCAAAGAGGTACAAAAACAGCAGGTGAGATGCTAGATGTTCACGACCCGTCTACTGAAGCCAACTTTAATAATCTGAGCTTGACCGAAGAGGAACTATGTAGAGGTCCTGAAGCAGAAGGATCCTTGTAGATCAATCGATGACACGCGTTCTGAACAGCTGCATGTGTGCAATAGAATGAATTCAAATGAATAAAGTTTTTAAAAGGCTCAGACGATTTCCGAGTTAAAAAATCCATTCAAGTTTAAACTAGTTTCAGTCACACTAAAAAGCAACTCTCACCAAAACTCTGGAAGTGCTCATATTCAGGCTTTGATGCTCTTGACACACGCGAGTTCTATGACACTAATGGTATGGCTGCAGTAAAAAACTTAAAATAGACGTGTTATATTTGATCTTTATTAATTCTGCTGTAGCCGTGTGGAAGTGGAGCGTTGAAGGCGAAGCAGCTCGGTCCCTGTTGGTGCTATTTGGTGTTTATCAACTCGTATTTGGCTCTTGGCTCTCATGCGAAGCTACTGGAGCTCAGACACTGAAACTTCTCTCTCAGAGACTGAACGATGGTGGGTTGGCTCTGCTGCTGCTCACTCCAAAGGTACTTTTCTAGTTGCTCGTGGTCCAGAGGCCTAATGGGGTTGCAGGAGTGGGCCGGGGTGCACGGCAGGCTCCGAGACTGAACAAGAGCCCGATTCTGAGCGGGAGGGACCGCCGGGTTGCCGTTCCCCTGCTCCAACCTGTCCCGCACCGCTTCGTTCTCATCGTCGGAGCGGATCTCTACGTAGTCATCGTCGTCTTCCCCATTGTCCTTGAAGTTGGCCAGGTAGTTCTGGGTGGCGTTGAGGATGCTCAGAGCCGAAGCCCGGTTCAGAACCACGATCTGTTGGCCATCGTGTAAAGTTAGGTCGGACTCTCCCAGCGTGGATCGTTCTGGGAGGCTGCTCTGTCGACCAGAGCGACCCAAACTGGAGCTGCAAAGTCTGTCAGAGGTTCCTGGACTCTTGACCTCAGACTGGTGGTGGTTTTCCTGCTGGGGACTGCCGAGAGAACTGGCTGACTGGCACTGACTGGACGGGGAAGACTTTGAGGAAGGATCGTTAAAGGAAGGATGTCTCTTTATGGTGCTGTACACATGCTCTTCCTCCTCACTCGGAGCTGAGATGCAGGAGCTCCACCTCAGTGATGATGGACCACTGGGGGACTGAGGGGACTTGAGGGAAGGGATAGAGCAAGTGTGTGTAAGTCTGTGCTGTGAGGCGGCAGACGTTTGAGCCTGACCGGATGAGGACATGAAGCTCGCCAGCTCTCCGTTGCTGTAGGTGGAGTGAAGCCAGTCCTCCTCCAGGGAGGTTTCTGTCATCGACTGGGAGGATGGCAGCCCTCGATGGGCGTGGTGCTGGGTGGAAGACGTCTGACTGGCGGAACTGAGAGAATCCTTAAACACCACCTGATCGTACAGGTGGGAGTATTCCGCTATCCTTGCACCTGAAAAGACAGAAGAGGTTTAAATTGTTAGTTTCAAACTCTCAGATCTGAACATTTTGAATATTTTGAGGCTGATATGAATCTTTTCATGTTACCTATAGCTGCACCACCTTGCTTTTTCTCCTCCAAGATGGCGGCAAGGTCTAGCTGTTTCTTCTCCGCTCTACTCCGACTGCAGGAATCTCCAGGATCCATGCTCCTCATCCGCAGCAGCTGGTTAGCCTTCTTGATCTTCTGGCTATACTGCCGTGCCATCAAGAACACACGGCTCTTGGATTTGTCCATCAGGTCCAGGGAGAAGTCCACAGACTCCCCCAGCAGAAGGGAGGAGGATGCCAGGGGGGAGTCCAGACCTGCCAGCTCACCTGGAAACAAACTATGGAGATCTCTGACGACGCCGTCTCTCTGAGAGGCGTTCCTCTGAGGAAGCTCCACCAGGTCATCGTCCTCCAGTCGGAAGCTGCCGCTGCTGAGTCGGGCTAGTCTGTTGCGGATGCTCTTCACTGTGCCCGGTGAGGGCTCTGGGGTAACGGGTAGGGGGCGAGAGGCAGGAGAAGGGGTGTGGGTTTCTTCGTCAGTGGTGCTTTCAGCATGGAAATCTGGAAGGTTGATGACTGGGATAGTGAAGGACGGCGTGGAGGCAACAGGTGGGGATTTGGGATGTTGTGCTGGAGGGCTGGCAGTTTGAGGACTAACCACCGGAGGGCTCTTCCTAGGGCTGTTTTTGACAGAAGAGACCTTCTTAGGTGACTCGTTGGCACCGACAGGGAACGCAGCAGGAAGTCGATCGGCTTTCTTCTCATTGTTCTTGATGTAGTTTTCAAAGTCACTCCAAATCTCATCGGCGCTCTCAGACATCCTTCTGCCCTTCTGGCTAAAGGTTTCAGGACCGGAGGAAGAATGATCCATTTCAGAGGATTGTGGAGCAGGACAAAAGGCCTCTGGTCCTTCATCCTTTAGAAAATTGAGGCTCTCCTCTGAAACAAACCCTCTGAAACTTTCAGTCAGGTCTTGTTCTGAAGCCGGAACACTGTGTCTGTCATGTTTTTGTTCCTGGCCTTCGTGAATTCCCCTCAGCTTTGTGGATGGTGGCTCCCTGAAGCAGATCGTGTCATAAATATTCTCCTCTACTATTTTGAGCTCATCGTTCTCACATGGCTTCACCTCCTGCATGGAGGACCTGTTGCTCTCAGACGAACTGTCCGGTTGGATTAATGACTCTGCTGCACTCCCTCCCTTTGTTGCGCTCCCTTGGGAACCCTGAGTATTTGAAGACGTCTCCTGCTGCATCTGTTTTTTATCAGGGTCCCTTCGGATGAGACCCATGCTTCTCAGGTCCTCGAAGCTGATGTTATCATAAACATTCTCTGCGTCATCCATCGTCAGCTGCTCGGCTGAGGAGGAACCAGACATGTCATTGCTGGATGACCCGGTGTGAATCACTTCCAAGTTGCTGTGACCACCCCGGTCATCATCTTTGGGACTCCCTAGAGCCTCTGTGGCGTTCTCTCCTGCACTGCTCGCCCTCCGCAGGACTCTGCTGCCATCAGGTGGAGGGTCAACCTGCACCGTGGGCACCTGCTCCACATGCCAGCTGCAGGGTCGAGCCGTTCTGGGTGACGAGGTGGCCTCTGACCTCTCAGAGAAAATTTCTGGTGTGCTTGGTTCTGTGGGGACGAACATTTGGTAGATGTCCTCGTCCTCGTCGTCGGGCTGCATCGTCCTCTGGCGGGTGGGGAACATGGCTCTGCGAGCCCGGTGGTCTGCCCAAATGTTCTGCACTGATTGGTCTGTTTCTGTGACTACTACAGGGGGAACGGGGGAGTCTGGAGGTTCCTCCATTACATGTGGTGTCCTGAGGAGTGGTGGGTGGTGACTCCCGTCCCTCACTAGCGATTCTCGGGCTTTCTGAGATGCAAAACAGCAGAAACATGTCTGAGACCAACTCAAACAGAGAG
This sequence comes from Nothobranchius furzeri, assembly GCF_043380555.1. Classification (NCBI taxonomy): domain Eukaryota; kingdom Metazoa; phylum Chordata; class Actinopteri; order Cyprinodontiformes; family Nothobranchiidae; genus Nothobranchius; species Nothobranchius furzeri. Next base: position 5,888,028 of record NC_091742.1, read on the forward strand.
AAACTACCCTCACGTCACAGCTACGAGCTGCTCACCTGCAGGTCCAAGGAGCTCATGTTGAAAGCTTTCCACTGCTCTATGCCGTCAACAGACGCTTGAGGATTCAACCTTTTTCTGCTGCTTTTTCCAGGAACTCGTAGCCTCTTCTTACATCCCTGAACATTTTTAAGATTACCAACGTATCCCCAAAGCAAATTCACAAATGTGTTTTTATTTCACCCCTAAACTCACCAGACCACTGTCATCCTCATCATCAGCATCCTGCTGGTGCGACTCCTCTCCTTCCTCCCTGTCGCTGTGGTCATAGTGATCTCCAGGATCCAGGGACTCCTGTGATTGGTTGATTAGGCTCCGGCTCCGGCCTACGGTGCCCAGAGCCAGCTGGGACACTGGAGACAGCAGGCTGACGCCGAGACTGGTACGCTGAAGGGGGAAAGAAAGAAAAAGTCTTAGGAAGGACAAAATTGTTGTTTTTTTGTGTTAAACATGTGGTTATGACTCACTTTTTCACCATCAGCATTGGCGACATTCTGCTTTGCATTCTTCAGTAATTTGGAAAGAGGATCTAGGAGCATTTAAATAAATGATAATATAAATATGTTGTATGCTATTTAAAGAATCAAGTCAATTCTGCTGTTTTCTACCTTTTCTGCGTCCTCTACGGGGGACCGGGCCCTCCTTGGTGTGAGGGGGGTCCTTCTGGTCGCTCTCGGCGCTGTAGTGAAAACCAGGATGATCTGACAAATTTCAGAAACGCACACACACTGTTAATATGGAGCAAATATGGTTAAATCTGGTGGGAAAGAACCCCAGTACAACATAAAATGATGCTCACGTTTTGCATCCATCTCCAGAATGGCTTGTTTGGCCTAAAGGTGGAGAAAAAGGAAGTGAATTCATGAGATTTTAGCCACAAGGTGGCATCACGTTACAGCCTAAAAAAAGTTTCACTGCACAAGTAGACAAAATGTACAAAAGTAAGTGATTTTTGCTGTTTTTTAAACTTTATTTTAAGGATTAAATATTTGATTTTCAAACATGTTTTAGATTTAATTGTCAGAAAAAGGCAAAAATCTGTTGAAATTTATGGGAGTTCTGAAAAAATGCACGTTTCCTTTTGTTGTTTCTTCTCTAATCAATACGACCACTCAGTTTATAACTCTTAAATGTGTTTTTATCAGTAAGCTAATGATAGAATGAAGCACAAATCAGGACAAACATGTATATTTTTATGTTATTACAGATGTACAACCGCTGCTCTTCGTACCTTGGCAGGAATTTTGGCAGGATGATTTTCTAGAATGAGTCTTTTAAGGTGCAGGATCCACATGCGCTTATCTTGCTGGGATTTGGCCTGCGGGTCAGAGCACAAAAACATCGCTAAGAGGATTATGTCACACATGCACGTTAAATGCACCAAGATGATTCCTTCAAAATATATCTTTTGTGCATTCTTCACATTAGATTGTGTGTTCTTTTTTCAGGACATGCCCAAAACACAGCGGTTAGGTAACAACAATGATTGCTTTTAGCCATTAAACACCAAACATGTCTGAGCGGCACTGAGATATCCTCCACAAAACAATGAGACACCTGCAAATAACCATCACACGCTGTGATTCTTGCACAACGCTGCTGCTGGTATCTGCAGAACATCTCCAAACATGTAATAATTGCATTTACAAAACTTAACAGTGTTGCTGTACCTGGACTGTGTGCTGCAGTTTGGGATTCTTGTAGTGAAACACGCTGAAACTCAGTGGCTCTTTTGGAATGATTTCCACCAGCATCAGGTTGCAGCACTGCAACAGGAAAATGCGTGAAAATGGCCATTTTCGTGCATTTGTGTGAAAACAGTGCGTCGTGTTGCGCGCCTGACCAGAATGTGAGCTTTGTATGTGTAGGTTTCTTCTCGTTTTTTGGTAATCAGCAGCAGCTTGTCAAACAGGAAGAGGGTTCTTTCGTTTTTGGCTCGCTGCAGACGAAACGTTCCCTCAAGAACCAGCTCTCCGTAGCCGATCAGATCGGGGCCCTTCCAGTTGGTCAGGAGGCTCTGAATTTCCTGCAGGAAGGACAATGTTACACACATACAGGAAGTCAGACCGTTTTCTGTTTATTTTGACTCAAAACATAGAAAGCAGTTATGCAACTGCGATGGAAAAAAGGGATTTCTTGACTTTTCATCAAAGAACAAAACTAAAACCACGAAAAGCAGAAGATGAGTGAAATCGTTTGTTTTCACAGGAGAAACAAAAGTCTAATTTTGGATTGAAAGTTATTTCTAGACAAAAACTTTTATCTTGTTTTCATCACACTCATGTTTTTACACACTCCTGCATTCATCTGACCATCATGTCTGCCTGCAGATAAAAGAAACAAGCTTCCCTTTTATGTCTCCTCCTTACGCAAGGCCATCATTAGTCTGGTGGGGAAAAAAATAAGCGCCTTGCATAAGATGTTGGGAAGATCACGGCCTTGGCTAGATTCACATAACTATTCGGTTCTGCAGAACAATTAAAGAGCTGGCTCCTGGAAAGGCATGGAACTGCTGCGTGTGTTTTAGATAACTTGGAAAGCGTGTCGGTGCAAGCGCTCGTGGTACCTGCAGCCTGACGGCATGCTCGTGTTTCCTCTTCATGTCGTTGATGTGCCAGGCCACCCTCTGCATGGTGTCGATGGCTTCCTGCACAACCTCGTAGATTTCTGTGTCCTTCTCCATGTGGTTGGCTATCTCCTACACCAAACAAGCAACGTGTTAGCATTTGAACAGGTTCTCACCCACATGCACATCTACAGGAACATGCACACTGTGCACCATCTGCCTGAACATTTGGCTCCTCCACCATAGCTGACTTTTAAGCCGAGTCAAATGCATGCATTTGCGACAGTATAGATAAAATCATTACTTGCACTGGCAGGTGTGTGCCTGCACTCCATCATACGTCACTGGGTGCATTTAAAGACGGCTGGCAGACAGACATACATGCAACAGGAGGTGGTACTTCAGGATCCGCTGCACTGGCTTGAGCAGGTAGGAGCCCAAAGGTAAGGAGTGTCTCAGGGATTCTTGGCGTTCGCGGAAGAACTTGGCCAACGCCTTGTTCGTCATGCACTCGGTGAGCACAGCCACTGACCTGTGGAGACAAAACACAGCAAACAAGATGTCAGAGATGTGCAGTTAATTGTAATCTGATAGCTAGCTGAAGAGGGAGAGCTTTAATGAGCACTCTGACTGACATTGCTTAAAGGGAAACATTTCAGACGACTGTAGAAATTACATGCACGACATTTATGCTGTCAAATTGCTCTGATCCTGGCACAGCTACAATGCATTTCACACGTATGTAAAATGTCATTGAAATGACTGATCGCATCAAAAAGGTTGTGGATTTTCATGCACATGCATTGCTCCTAATTCCCAAGCAACTGCGCACACAAGCACTGTTAAATGCATGAATATCCCATGATAACCTGCCCGTTTTCTGAGTGCTACACTATTATAACATGAGATTTATGTTCAAGACTTGACCAAAACTAGACATTTATTTTAGGAGAACAATCTTAGTTAACTCTAGCATGACATTATTGGGTGATGTGCATTCCATCCGTGCTGGACAGCTAATTTGACTGGTTTTTCTCATCAAACCAAATTTCAGCCTCAAATGTCAGTCGAGCTGCAGGAGGCAAGTTTTTAGTTTCTGTCGAGCCACATTTAGAAACTTTAGAGCTGCAGCACTTAACGACCTCGTAAGATTTGCTGCTCAGTGACACTCGTTTGCTGTGACCTACCGACGAATAAAGAGCTTTTTCAGTAGCTGTCCAGTCAGTGTGTGTGTGTGTTTGTGTGTGTGTGTGTGTGTGTGTGTGTGTGTGTGTGTGCGTGTGGTGGAAAAAGACAGAACAAGACAGTTGTGAACTTGTCTAATTCTTCCGTCTTGTGTGTGTTTGTGTGTGTGTGCACATATGCATGTCTGCGTGTCTAAATTCCAGCACGGCTCCACACAGGCCTCACATTGTTCTGCAGGAAACCTGACCTTAGAGCTCCGTATGACCACGATGCATCCACAGCCTTGGTAAGTGTGTGCATTCATGTGCAAGTGTGTCCTTCTGCGTGTCATGTGTGACCTTGACGTGGGTCGCCAGCTGTGTGGGTGAGGCAGCAAACAGCTGACAGCGGCTCGCATTCACCATCAGCGCTCAATTAGTCATCATTTACTGAGTTTTGGAAATTTTGCAGCCAGAGGAGAAAGTGTGCACAAATTTCCCCCTCGTTCTTCCAGCCCACGGCTTCGTGGCGCTCGCACAAAGCAGAATAAAACATTACCAGCGTCAGGTATGATAAGATGACAACTTTAATACCCATCTGTCAGCGTGTGAGCTGTCAGAATAAAGGAATGGGGATAAAAAAATGAGCAGGAAGGGAGGTGGAGAGAGCCCAAGGCACAACTGACATGAGACAGTTTGACTTCTGGTGAGGAGGCCTCAATAGAGCTGAGTCGGTTAGTTGGGGAGGAGTAAAAGGTAATTCACTGAATCAGACAGACAATGGAGCTATGTGAGATGCTGGGAAGACAAGCAAGTGGAGGTGACATCCTGATGGGATAACGACTGTGGCGGCCTTCTGAACGAACATAATCACACAGAGGCAAGCAGCTTTCTTACCGTGGGTAGTTGGTGCAGTACTGGGTGTAGATGTGGAACTCTTCACTCTGCAAAAACACATGAGATAAACATGAATCAAATAAACGAAGGGGCAGGTGAGGGCGTTTTGGGAGGGTATTTGTGTGTAAAGCAGGTGAATTAACAGGATTAGTACTTTCCTCAAAAATCTGATGTATATAATCCTTTAAAGGGGTTTTCTGCCATTCAATAGATATATTAATATTAAATGTTTTGCTCTTGGATGCAGACACAATCCTTCCCCAAAATGTGTGATTTAACTCAAAGTGTGTCCTTAAAGTAAAAATAGATATTTTTTAAACTTTAAGCTAGAGCTTTAACACTGATCTCAGTGATTGTTGGGGTATAAACTTGACCAGTGTCATATCTGACACCACTCTGCAGCCCTCTGCTAGTTAAAAACCATGCTTGATAATTTTGTGCAGTGGGTAGGTGCCCTATAGGGGTAGCTCTTCACCTGCTTTACGGCTGTTAGCTGTAATGCTAGTGGTTAGCATTTAAAAAAAGAAGAGGTTTACATTTTTTCTGTTTGCATCATGGCGGAGTCTGGAAGTAAAAGTAAGAGAGTGATATCTTTGGAGGCAAGGAAAAGAACTAAAACCAGAGTGAACATCCGCGTAACCTACACTAGTTTGAGGGAGCTGAAGGAGGCTACGAAATCACGGACTGATAGTGACCTTGCTTTGTTGCCACTGGACTTGTAAGTGTTAATATTTTTTTTGTCCAGCAGTTAGGATCTTTTTACTTTGTGGTTTATTTTAGAATTAGTTGGCTCATGTTGGTGTTAGCTTGTTGTTAGTGCTAGCTACAGCAGGGTTGTTTACAACCGTTGTAATTCCACTTTCAACCAGCAGGACAGAGGAACAGGAAAATGCTCCGTTACTTTAAATCCAAATTAAGGGATTCATATACAAAGTTAACCTTTAGTAGAGAATGTGCAACACTAAAAGTCACTTAAATCGGTCATTTTAGCAATGATCTTTTATTGATTGGGTCTTGTTTGTGGTTCTTGTTAATGTTATTTCCCTCTTTTTATTGCCCTGAGCGCTTGTTTTACTTAACTCTAAATCAAACTCACCTCCAACACATGCCTTGATGGGGTTTGGTTGTAAAAAGATCAAACAAGCATTTAACAAAAGCTCTGTAAAAGTAGGTTTGCATGTATTAAGTCTTAAACGAGAGGCTAACCCACACCAGTTGAGATCACGTCTGGATTATTCTGATGGATTCAGTTTTTGTTTGGTTTGCATTATTTACTTGGATGCTGATTTAAAAGTTAACTGCGTTATTCTCCCTTCAGTCACGCTTCAATTCAATTTAACACAGATTCCAGGATGAAATCCAAAACCAAGAATTTGCAAAAGATTTTTATTTAACAATGACTTAAAACTCTGGGATTGTTAAACTGAACATTTTTAATGTAAATGTTCACCGGTTTCATGGCCTGTGGCTCATATCAGCCGTAGTTTCATGTTTACAGGTTACGACTCAGA